>NW_019154085.1:32984003-32991246 GCF_002288905.1 Enhydra lutris kenyoni | reverse complement strand
ATATATTTTTATGTTTGTAATATCATATAAAATATATTACAAACATATAATATATTTTTATGTTTGTAATATCATATAAAATATATTACAAACATATAATATATTTTTATGTTTGTAATATCATATAAAATATATTACAAACATAATAATATATTTTTATGTTTGTAATATCATATAAAATATATTACAAACATAATAATATATTTTTATGTTTGTAATATATTTTGAATCAGGAAATTTGATTGGTGCCTCCAGCTGTTTTTCTTGCTCAATATTGTTTTGACTATTTGGGGTCTCTTGTGGTTTTATAAATATTTTATCATTTTTCTTCTATTTCTGTAAAAAAAAGCCATTGAAATTGTGATAGGATTGCATTGAATCTGTAGATTGCTTAAAAAAAAAAAAGCTGTAACAGGAAAAAAATATATATATATTACAAAGTCTCAATATTCAGAACAGTATAATACTGGCATAAAAGCAAACATATAGACCAATGGAGGAGAATCGAGAGCTCAGAAATAGTGTCATGCATACAAAGCCAACTGATCTTTGACAAGGAAGCCAAGAATACACAAGGGGGAAAGGATGGTATCTTCTCTAAGTGATGCTGGGAAAACCAGATATCCACATGCAAAAGAATGAAATTGATCCCCTATCTCACACTATACACAAAAATCAACTCAAAATGAATAAAAGAGTTAAGTATAAGACCTGAAACTTTAAAACTCCTGGAAGAAAACAGAGAAAAACTTCTGGACTTCGGCCTTGACAAGATTTCTTGGACATGACAACAAAAGCACAGGAAATGAAAGTAAAAATAGGCATCAAACTAAAAGGCTCCTAAACAGCAAAAGCAACAAAGAATACAATGAAAGGTAACCTATAGTATGAGAGATAATATTTGCAAACAATATGCCTGATAAAGGATTAATCTCCAAAATACATAAGGAACTCCTACAATTCAATAGCTGTAAAACAAACAAACTGATTTTAAAAATGGCAGAGGAACTGAATTGACATTTCCCCAAAGGAGACATACAAATGGCCAACAGTTATATGATCTAACAGGTGTATGAACATATGCTCAGTATCACTAATCATTAAGTAAATCCAAATCAAAATTGCAGTGAGATATCACCTCATTCCTATTAGGATGTCTTTTATCAAAATCCAAAAGATAACAAATATTAGTCAGGATATGTAAAAAAGGGAACCCTGTACACTATTGTGGGTAAGGTAAATAGGTGTTGCCCCTATGGAAAACCGTACGGAGATTTCTCATAAAACCAAAAATAGGACCACCATATGATCTAGCAATCCAACTTCTGGGTGTATATCCAAAGGAAATGATATCAGGATCTTGAAGAGATAATGGCACTTCCATGTTCAGTAGCATTATTCACAATAGCCAAGAAACAGAAATAAGTAGCATGGAAATAATCCAAGTGTCCACCAACGATGAACAGATAAAGAAACTGTCGTTTATACACACAATGGAATATTATTGGAGAAATAAGAGAGGAGGGTCTCATAGACTTTTCATGACCAGCAATCACGTCTTTGAACTTGAAATACACTCTATCTATCTGCTCAAAATATTGTTGACCTCTTTTAATTAATTTTATCTGAAACTTGAAGAGGATATTCAAAGCTGGGAGCTTGATCACATATTGAAGAAGAAGAGTTTAAGGCAGTAGTTCTCAGCACTGGCTGCTTATTAAAATAATCTGGGGCCCCATTGCTAGAAATTCTACATTCTTTGGTGTGGGGTGAGGCATAGCACAAGTATATTTTAGAAGGTAATTCCAGTATTCACTCAGGGTTGAGAATCACTGGTCTACATGTGCTGTCCTCTTAGCCTCAGCTCCCCCAGTATATTGTGGTACAGGGACCAAGTGAGTGCTTATTAATAGGTTCTTATGCCACTTGCTTGCAACTGCTGTGCTTTTAGAATTAATGTTTTTATTCTTTTGTTCTACCAAGAGTGTCTCTATTAACTTAAAAGAGAAATAAAACCATAAAACAAATAACATTAAGGTAACTGCTTTCTTTAGTACATAAATCTTTTTAATTTCCCAAGTTTCTTAAATTGAAGCTCCTCATTTTATTATTCATTTCTTTCATATATTCATTTATTTACTCATTCCATGGTCCTTTTAATGTTTATTATGTCTTATTTTAAAATCTCCTATAACCTCCTCATTTCTTACCAGCTAGTTTTTTAAATTTTCTTTCATAAATCAAAACTTTATGTTTTCATTATTTGACTTGGCCCTCTAACTTTTAATACCTCTGGTTTTCGCGTTCCGTCTCCTTTTTCATTTAAATTTAATATTATTTTCATTTTTCTGCTGTTTCCTCTAATTACACTTCATCATAGTTGTAACCATCATTTCAACATATTCTTTAAAATTTTATTGGGGCTCCTGGGTGGCTCGGTTGGTTAAGTGTCAGCCTTTGGCTCAGGTCATGATCTTGGGGTCCTGGGATGGAGGCCTGCATTGGGCTTCCTGCTCAGTGGGGAATCTGCTTTTCCCTCTCCCTCTCTTTCTTCCCCTCCCATGCTCATGCTCTCTCTCTCTATCTCAAATAAATAAAAATCTGTTAAAAAATAAATAAAGTTTCATTGAGATAGTGTCGCTTTTTGAAGGATATTCTCAGAGGAGCATTGACTGGCCAGTTAGGGTCATGGAGAAGTGGGGCACCTGCTCAGTAGTGGTCTCAACTGAATGGCTTTTTTATATGAAACACAACACACATATCTAAGTTTCATTGTTTTAACATTGCCTTCTTTATTTTCTGTCATTTTTAGGGTCAATCCTTATTTTTTCTTATTTTTTAAACTTGAATGAATTAAGATTTTAGTTTTCTGAATATTTTATCAGATTTTTTATTTTCTTTTGCAAATCCATCTTAATATTTTACCATTTTATTTCTGATTATTTTCTAAGTTATATTTTTTGTTTTAATTTTTAGTTCACTGTTTGTCTTTCTGCTGTTTGGTAATGAAGATAGTCATAAAAAACAGCCATTGTACAAGCCCACAGTTCACCCAAGGAAGGATAGCAAACCAGCCCTTTATTGCCCCTTTATAGATTTCCCATCTGTTCCAATTTGTCTCTAAAAATATCTTATTCCCCATTTCTCAGGATATTTATGACAATTCAGTTAGTCAGGACATTTGTGATGCTACCTTGTTTGATAAGTTCAGAAAATAATAGAATAATGCTCTCCTTGACATCTTATATTCACCAGCCTTTTTATGTGTTACTTAATTTTGGAACCTATGATCTCAACATTTAAAACAATTGAATTGAGGACGAGGCATGCTACCCAACAGGAAGGGGAAGAGGCAGCCATTTTGTTTCATCTCAGGCAAAGTCCCTGCCCCCACTTTCACGGAGATTCCTAGATGGTACATTTTCCCCAAGAGAAGAGCAGTATCTGTTTCCTCTGCTCTGCATTCACCTGCCTTTAATATGCATTATCTTTATTTATTGTCCTTCCTCTATGGAAATACAGGAAAAGCATTCTGGTGTGTGAGTCTTCTCATTTCCTGCCCCCAATCCTGATAAGCTGGGAGTGTGGGTCAGAACTGAGGCAGTTGCCAGCAGGGTGTGGCTCTAGATGGATCCAGCTGTACTTCTGCCTCCAGATTCAGTTGTACTTCTCACCATCTCATTTTCCCCTTAGTGGAGATTCCATGCCTTATTAGGCTGCTGCAGTCCAGGAAGAAGGGAAGGACCATCCTAGCCTTTGGCCCTGGATCTTTTCCTCTCATGGAAAATATCAGGGGACTTACAGGAGTGGCTGAGTTGGGCTTATCCTATCTATTGCTTTCTTCCCAAGAGAGAAAAGGATGGTACGTGGGAAACATTAAAGTCATTAAAGGTAGACTTGGTCATTCTTCAGGATTCATGGAACCATTATTGTTAATGATATATCGCTTTGATTCAAGTTATGTTACAGTCAAGAACACGCGGCCCAGTAACCAAAAATAATTTTGAAATACCTGAATTCCTTTACTTATATCTCATAAAACCACAAAGAAACACAAACACCTGGTTAACAGCAACGTAGCAACTCTCTTACTTTCTCCCCTTTTTCAGATCTATCATATCCTACAGATGCTTGGACCAGCTCTCTCATGATTCCCCCAAACCTCCTTACTACCTCTCTTTATTCATTTTTGCCCCTTCCCCCACTCCTCATCGCCATGCTTTTATAATATGGAAAGGCATAGCCTCCCTTTAAGAAGGTGGTGGCACTGGACTAGCAATTATGATTCTTTTCTGGCCAGCTGAAGGGGGCACAGGAAAGGGAGGTTATGAACATTCAAACCTGAGTTATTTTTACCTTGTCACAGCTGTGTTTCTGACTGCAAAGAGTTTGTTTATTCCATACTGGTAAGCACATGTGAGTCTTTTTTTCCCCTTTAGTGACATTTTCTCCTCAACTACAAAATATGATGGATAAGACAAAGACATATCTAAGACCTCTCCCCAACAACGTGGCTGATTGGACCCTAACAGTGGGATGGCTCTTCCTGTGTGAGGCCTACTCATTGATAAGGCATTTCAAATGGAATATTTCTATGGATTAGCCCAACCATTGAGGTAATTCAATATGTATTATTGTTATTCCCATTTTCAGATAAGAACACTGAAGCCTAAAAAGACTGAATAATTTGCCCAAGGTTACATACAAGTCACAGGTAGCAGAGGAGAAATTAAAACCTTATCATTCTGACTTAGAGCCATCATTCTTTTCAACAGCCTCCACTGAACAGGATGGCAGTTCTGATATCTGAGAGCCCAGGAGGCTGCCTGTAGGCTCCTGAGATGCAAAACTTTCTTTCCAACTCTGATTTCTTTCCTAAATTGGACGTTATTTTTCTCGCTATTCCATATGCACACTTTGTCTTCTTCCGGTAACATTTCAATGACCTTTATTCTCCAAGTTGGACTTAATTCCAGTTCTTTTAAGATAATCAATGATGTAAAATTTCAGGGCACCAAGAGACCTATACACCAAAGTGTCATTGTCTCTTATTCTCTATTAAAAACAGTATTACATGACATTCAGGTAGTGCCATACACTTTAACAATTGCCTTGCTTAGGAGGAAGCTTTTTTCTTATCTGAGAAGAGATGGGCCACCATATTACTGCCCTACTTTTAGAGGAGGAATACAAAGAGTTTGCCTTCAGCTGGATATGTTCTTCCAAGGTGGAACATAGTGTGGCCCCTTTAATAGTTTACCCCCCAACTCCAGCAGAAATGATTGGCAGTGATGTGGCCCAATCACAATGCCATTGGCTTTTTTGATAAGGATTCTTTAAGCAGATCCCTGTCTGGTTACCTAGTGACAACATTTTAAAAGCAAGCTAACATAATTTTTGGATAAAGATTACACACAGGAATTTTGAAATACTGGCATTCCATTCATGAAGTTAAAACTCACAGTTCATTCTGAGTGTGAATAAATTGAGAACAATACCTCACTATAGCAATCTGTTATTTCCATCTTTTTCTCCTTACAAAGGACCTTGTCTGTTCATCTCTATGCATTTCTGTTGTCTCATCTCTAAATAGGAAAAATAATTTCTCAACTTTTAGGGATGTTATGTAATTAAATGAGAAATTTTATGAAACATTTAACAAACACCAAACCCTCTTTCCATTCACTCTACAAAGTAATATTTCTCTGTATTTTTCCCAACATCTCATTTTTTCAAACTTAATGGGAGTATATTATCAAGTTCTGTTCCTCCAAGATTTGGTGAAAAAATTACCTTTCTATGCATTTAATCTTCTTAATTACATGGATTTTGACAAGCTCCTCTATCAATCTTTATTCTTCTGGGTCATCATTATATTTTGATAGTTTAGGATTCTTCTATTCTCAATGATAAAGCCAGAGACCTTTTAAGAGACAATGGGATAGATTTTTCTACGATGACCTTTCCCTAATATAGGTCCATATCATATTAAAACATTTCCAAAGTTTTAACTGTAGTATGTGAAAAATTTAAAATGAGAACTTGGAGTTCAGATTAAAATTCTGTTGCAGTTGTTAAGAATTTATCATCCCATCTTTTATTACCTTTAGCCATCTCTTGGGTGTCTGCCTTATTTCCTGGCTCTGCCAGAAAAGGATAAGGATAAAAAAAGGATAAGATTTATTAAAATAACAGAGAGAATATCCCTGTCCTTAAAGCTTATGATCACAATAGGAAAGTGTATCATACACAACAAACACAATAGAAACATTTGTAAGATGCTGAAAAATGCCATTAATCATAGGACATCCACCATTCCCACCTCCATACTGTCACCCAATGGTGATAATCTTCTAGTCACAAGATGAGGGTAATGAAGAATGCAAAATCCTTACAGATATATAACTTAAGAATTCTTAGTAGGGTAAGCTTTTCTCTTCATCCTAACTTACTTCATATTCCACTTCCAATTTAATAACTTCCCCTCCCAGGGGCGCCTGGGTGGTTCAGTTGGTTGAGCATCTGAATCGGCTGGGGTTGGGATCTCAGGGTTCTGAGACTGAGCTGAGCATGGGACTTGCACTCACTGCTGAGCCTGCTTGGGTTTCTCTCTCCCTCTCTCTGCCCCTCACCCCCTTGCACTTCCTCTTTCTCCTCCCTTCTTCTCGCTCTCTCTAAAGTAAATTAAAAACTCTTTTAAAAAATAACTCCCGGGGGCGCCTGGGTGGCTCAGTGGGTTAAGCCTCTACCTTCAGCTCAGGTCATGATCTCAGGGTCCTGGGATCGAGCCCCGCATCGGGCTCCCTGCTCAGCGGGGAACCTGCTTCCCCCCCTCTCTCTGCCTGTTTCTCTGCCTACTTGTGATCTCTATCAAATAAATAAATAAAATCTTTAAAAAACAAAAACAAACAAACAAACCTTCCACTGCCCATTAGGTAATGACCCATATCCTATAAAAAGTGATAAAGGCCTTTGCCAGAAGGGAAGAAGGAAACATTTGTGTTGGATTTGTTGGTAAAATCTGGGGATCTGTTATTTGTTGATATAATCTGCCTACTTGTGATCTCTATCAAATAAATAAATAAAATCTTTAAAAAACAAAAACAAACAAACAAACCTTCCACTGCCCATTAGGTAATGACCCATATCCTATAAAAAGTGATAAAGGCCTTTGCCAGAAGGGAAGAAGGAAACATTTGTGTTGGATTTGTTGGTAAAATCTGGGGATCTGTTATTTGTTGAT
>NW_019154085.1:32891024-32983993 GCF_002288905.1 Enhydra lutris kenyoni | reverse complement strand
ATAATCTGGGTGGAAATCTGTTATTTTTGCCAATCAGATTAGAAAATTCTCCATCTGAATCAAGATGCCACAGATATGTTGGTGCCAACGATATTTCTTGGCAGATTTCTGTCCCTCCCCAACACCTGGCATCAATATACAAACAAACATCTTAGATGCATAGTTTTGATCTAGCAAAGAGAAAATCAGAAATTCCATCTCTGGCTTTATTTATGCTTATGATGCTTACAACAATTTCTAATTTCAAACAGGATGCAGAATTTCATCAAGAATATAGGGTGTTGGAAGTGTTTTGATGACCCTAAAATACATTTTTCATAACAAAAGAAGGAGAAATTCAGGTCTAACCAAGAATCTAGAGTAGGGGTGATAATTGAGGGGGTTTGAAACAGTTTCTGAATCCTTTCACTCCCAGAAATTGAGTGCCCTCATTCCATTTCTTTGCAGCCTTCTCCAACCCAAAGTATGGTGCGGATAATGTTGTCTTGGGTGGAATGGACTGTTTATTCTATGGGTGTTTGGAGAGAAGAGGCCCCAGGTGGGTTGGTTGAACTGAGGAAAGTTTCATGTAAGAGGTAAGATTTCAGACAATGAAAGATAGTGAAAGATTTCAAAAGGCACAAGAAGTGAGCAAAACATTCTTCACCCTAAATGAAAGAGAAATTGTAAACAACATGAAAATAACCTAATGCTTAAAATTTCTCTTTCATTTAATCTTTGCATGGGGTTTGTTTCCCCACATGCCCGAATCTGGAAGGGCACAGAGATGATGAATGTATTAAACTGAGTTCTTAATTCCTAACTGCAGCCTCTTTATTTAGCTGAGAGAACAAACTTAAATTTATCTTAACTGTCTAATATACATCTCTTCCTTAAGCCACATAGATTGTAAAGTCACTACTTTGTGGAAAAAAATTCATATAGTATATACTGTACTTCGTTACTTTTTAAATTAATCACTACATTCAAAGAACTGACACTAGAATCTCCTGCTAAGAGTATAACTTAGAATAATGTGCTTTTTTCCCACTCTCCACTGTAATTAGCTCCTGCTGGTTTATCTACTTCACAGAAATTATGGCCTGAATGTTTCAGTGTTGCTATGGTTATCCCAGCTTCTTCCCTCAGATCTGTTAACAATGAATATTTTAGAGATCTTATACTTGATACTCTTACTGATGCTTTTTCTATTTCATATGAAGCTAGAATCGGTATCTCTTTCCTTCCACTTCAGTTATTTATGAGAATGTAAGCTCTCACTGATTCAAAGGTTAAAAGAAGTCTTATTGTGGGTAAGTCAGAATTTTATGACAGATGGAAACAGGACCCTCAAAAACAAGTCCCTTTTATGTGATAGGTGATGCCGACCTTTGGTTTCCCCCAACTACCCCTTGATGATAATCTGCCCTTAACCCTTCTCACTGTGACCCTCTACTCTTCTCTTCTACCTTTCATCAGCTTCAGACCAGGAACCTGTGACTCTCATTCTCTCCAGAGTCTCACCTTAAATGAGAGAAAAAAAAAATGCACATCCATGTCTGACAGTGGGGACTCCAAGAAGAAAGAGCTCAGTCCATGGAAATGGATCACAAACTATTATCAAGCATTATAGGAGGAGAAGGAAAAAATTACATGAAATCCTTTCATGTCGAGTCCCACTGACTTTCTAAATCTAATCCTAGTGAGACAATGCTCTGAATTACTGTTACAATAATCAGAGTTTAGGCTGATGTCGGTGGTGTAAAGGATAAACACTGGAAGCTAGGGCAGATGTTGAGGACCTATGACCTTTGGTGTGACATTACAGTTTCAGTTTGCAAGGCTATACTTCATACTATTTCCTCCTAGGTGCTCTGGGGCCTGGGACATGGGTGACCTTTGGGGTTTGAGAGAAAGTTCTCCCACGGGCATTGATAAATGAGTCACGGAGGCGACAACCCTTGTTAACTTACATTTGAGTTTTGCATATAAAAATAGAACTACAAATGGATATTCTTTCCGACCGTTCATTACAAAATGTACAAACAAGTCTAGTCTCTAATGGAAAGGTTTAACAGCTTTTTCTTGGGTAATAAAATGCTTTTGAACTTTCTTGAACTAACTTTAGCATTTCTCAAGGACTTTATTTGCACTGATTGCCTTTTCTAACAACCAAGCCGAGGTTGCTTTGACCAGTACGTGTCTGAAAAAAGAAAAACCCATAGCATGTGACGTCACTGGAGTCAGAAGCACCATATTACACTGGCGTCACCAGCACTCAGCAGAGTACCTGCCAAAGCATGAGCACGCAATAAATACTTATTGAATTGAAAATGACCATTATGCCTTCTTGGATGGCTTGAGAGACACACGATGTGTCATCAGATTGCAGATCCTGAGCGAGGCTCCTGTGGTCCATGGGTAGAATGTCACTATGAGGTTGTTTTCCTATATCTTAATTCTTAGGATGAGGATTTCCAATTGATTAATTTATAAATTGGAAACATTATCTTTCTGGTCAATAATCATAACTGCTATCAGTGTCCATTTTTTTTTGTTTTGTCATAATAGTAATTAGCAATGCATTGGAGCATTCCAAGAATCCTAAACTATCAAAATATAATGATGACCCAGAAGAATAAAGATTGATAGAGGAGCTTGTCAAAATCCATGTAATTAAGAAGATTAAATGCATAGAAAGGTAATTTTTTCACCAAATCTTGGAGGAACAGAACTTGATAATATACTCCCATTAAGTTTGAAAAAATGAGATGTTGGGAAAAATACAGAGAAATATTACTTTGTAGAGTGAATGGAAAGAGGGTTTGGTGTTTGTTAAATGTTTCATAAAATTTCTCATTTAATTACATAACATCCCTAAAAGTTGAGAAATTATTTTTCCTATTAGAGATGAGACAACAGAAATGCATAGAGATGAACAGACTTGTTCAAGCTGGTAGTGAAGAACAATTTTGTACCTTGATTTAGTGATCCTAAGTCTAATTTGTTTTGTGACATGCACGGCTACAAAGACCTCATTATCCCAAAAGGTGTTTCACCCTAATGATGTAATTATGTACAAAGAGGTTTTGGATGATTTTCTGAAAGATAATTCCAAAATGAGTTCATAAGGCAGTTTAAGAATATAGTGTTAATATACATCCTTATCATGTCACAGAGGAAACCACAAATTCTCATAAAGCAGACTTCGTTGCTACTGAGAATACTTTGTAGCATGACACCATGGTCCATCACAAGATGACATTTCTGATGTTCTTAGAAAGGATCATAAGAATGACCTTTAGAAACTTTTCCTAGATGGAGTCAGAAATCACTTCAGTATTACCTTAAACAAATTCCAGGCAAAAGTCTGATTATCTGATTAAGAAAGGGCAGGAAGGTGGCAAAGTGAGGAAAAACTAATTTGGAGGGAAGGGTATAAATTTGGAGGAAGCCTCCCTGCTTGATGTGCATTTGTGTTTGCTCTTTAAGGCAGCATGGGTGTGGGGGAGCCCTTCTTAATATCTATTATAGGCTTCTAGGTTCCACATTTTTGCTACCATTTCTAGTTATATGTCCTAGAGCCTCCTGAGGGCATGCAATTTGGAGTCATCTTATTTCTGCACTTACCATTTATCTTTGGTGTTTCCTTTTCAAAAACTTCTAGTACATATCTTCCAAAGCTTTCATTCTTGTTATATTTGGAAAATCCTGACAGATGGCATTATAAAACCTAATGTAATGCAACCAGTAGTTGTTCCACGATTAATACTCACAAGATTGCCTTGGGAGTTCCCTTCCTGTTCAGAACTACTCCCCACCCCTAACTCTTGTTCAGGGAATACTCCAGTTATAAATAACCTCAGGTTTACTCATCTTTGAGCCTGGAGGAAGCCAGGGATTCCTGACTTGGCCCTAGGATGGAGCCCTGAGAAAATTATGTCTCCATGAGCCCCTTGGAGTCAGAAAATGTCATAGCTCATTTAGTGCTATTTTCTTTTTCTTTTTTTTTTAATTATAGAAATAATGCATATTCATGAGAACATTTTAGAAATACTAAAAATGAAAATAGGAATAAAATTAAAGCCATGCATGATCTCACCACCTAGAGATAATTACTGAGAGGATGGATGTTAATCTTTTTATTGTATATAAAGTATTTTTTAAAAGAATTGAAATTCACCTCACATGCCATTCAGTGTTCTTCTGCAATGTAAATTTTGGTGGTATATAATATTATACTACAGAGAAAACACATTGTTCAGATAACCAAGCTGCCTCGTATAGACATTTGGTTTGTGTGGCAGGATGCCACTTTAACTCCATGACCTTTCCCAGCAAGGGTTTGCCAGTTACCAGAACAGAAGTACTGTGTTTGAGACGACTCAGTTCAACAGCCTTGTAATAGTTATATAGAGCACATGGTAAAAAGAGATTGAATGAATACTTGCTAAGTCCGCTTTTTATTTTCATTCCTACCTCCTCAACACTCCTCTCAGCCCAAGAAAAGCAAAGTACTCTTTTTTCAACTTAGAAGAAAAGTTCTAGATGCTAGATGCTAGCAAGAGTTGAGAAGGGGCTCTGCTCCTTGGCCCCACCTCAAAGCACATCCTTAGCCTCAAGCAAGGGGAGCAATGGATTCCAGGAAAGTTTGGGGATCTGAGAATTGAGGAGTCTCTGACTCAGGAATGCACTGGTGGATGGAATTCCTTGAGCCACCCTCGCTGCAGAAAGGCCTGAGTCATGTGTCCTCAGCCTCAGAAAGAAAAAGGGACATAGCTTGCCCACTAAAATACTGTTTCTTCTCCGCAGAATGCCAGAATTTAACTTATTTACAGAGGACACTGAGACTGGCATGAATTCATTAGCCGTTATTAGGCTCAGGTTACCAGCTCTTATCATACTTTCTATCCTCAAGTTATCTGGATTCTTTCACCAGAATTCTATAGTACCAAGACACCTTGGGCACATATTAAAAAATAATGATTAAAAGGCCAAAGAGAAGAAATTTCATTACTCTTGATGATGCAAAAGTCATCAGTTCTTTGATAAATGACCTGGTCACCAGTGTCTCTGATATATATAATTCACAAAGCAATCTACAACAAAATCCTAATCTGTAATATTATCTCCGGTGGCAACTTGAAAGAGATATTACTCTGTACAACTTTGAGCTGTAGAGTCAGACAGACCTGAGTGCAAATCCTGGCCTCACTACTTACTATTTGCCTTCAAAATGTTTAAATGAAAAGTGCATAACTCATTACCTAGTCCCCAGAAAAGCTAAATAAATGGTAACTATGATCGTCTTTTTCTCAACACTAACATGTACATGGCTTCATATATAACCCATACCATGGAGAAAGCTAAGTTCTGCGATATAGATGTCTTTTAGAAATGGTCATGTGCCTTGAAACACATTTTATAAAAATGAAAGGAAATTTACTAATGTGCTTTTTCCCCTTAATAAATGAAAACCCAGACCTCAACTCCCTTCCTTCCCAAATTAAAATAATGGAAGATAAGGTGCCTTTCAACTAAAAATAGGACATTAGGAAAATGGATATCCAATTTGATGGGGCAATTTTTCTCTAATCATAGGGCCCCAAAGTAACAATTCCCTGGGCAGGGAAGAGGTTCCTGAGCTAAACTGTCACTAAGAGCTTGAATATAAAAAATTAGTCATAAGAAAAATGCCTATGTGGCTGCTTGCATTTGAGCCATTTTTTCCTCTGCCTAGGTTGGCATGATGCTGTGGTAGGACCCAAGGGACATTAGATCCTCTTTGGATGTCCTTAGAGACTATAGTATCTCTATTCACACAAGTGGTTCCTGCAGGAAATCATAATATTTGAGTCAAGAAAGACACCCTACTTCAGTTTTTTTTTTTCATTTGATAGATAATAAAAATAAGAAATTAAGAAAGTTATCCAAGGTCACATAATTAACTCCAAAACATCTCCACTATCACCCTCCTAAGTAAGCAGTAATTCACCTTTAGAGTCTTTCCTTTAATTCTCATTAAAATGCAGGGATGCTCAAGATATAGGACACCTGCAATTTGCATAATTGAATAGTGAGTATTTGAAGAAACCCTCAAGAAGGGAAATAGGCTTCATGGAATGAGCTACTGACCACTTGCAGCAAGGAGAGTTGCAAAACCGGAGAGGACATGACTCTGAAGTCAGAATGGGAAGAAGACAAACAGCCAAGGAAGGCAAGACAGAAACACTGCATCTTCTTTGCAAATTCCCTAGGAATTTGACTAGTACTGATTTTTGTAAGGACTCCCTAACATTTTTGTACGTAGTCTAGAAGACTGAGTGATGTTACCTTTTTTCTTAACAATGGCTAAAGAAAATGCAGAGAGATATCTTTGCTTTTTCTAAAACAATGTATCATATAATATGCATGCTGGTTAAGAGTGCTAGCACTGGAATCAGGATGCCTGGCCTCGAATTCCATGTATTAGATAGTGTGGTAGCTTTAAACACACTTAAAAATTGTTTGATATGTGTTCCATTAAGAAGCAAGGTTTATGTCCCCATCCCTGTTAATCTCTTTTGCCTTCAGTGACTCCTTGTAAAACAGACTGTAGTGGTAGTCACTGTGTGTAACTTCTGACGTTAAGTCAGAAAATGTAGTGCAGCTTCCACTTATTCCCTTGGGACACTTACTTTGTGAGGAATCCACCATTATGTAAGAAATCCCTCTAAACAGACTAAATCCAGAGGAGATCACACACAGGTGTTCCAACCCACAGCTCCCGCTGAGCCTCCAGCCCATAGCTGGCATCAGCTGCCTGCTCCATGACTGCACCATCTTGGATGTTCAGCTTCATGGAGTCTTCAGCGATTCCAACCCCAGCTGATACCTAAGTTCAACAATATGAAAGATCCCAAGTGAGAACTGCTGAACTGCAACCTTCCTGCATTCCTGTTGCACAAAACTATAAACAAAATGAAATGGTTGTTTACGCTTTGGAATATTTTTACTACACAACAATAGTAAGGGAAACAGACATGTTTTCTTAGGTATGTCCATATTTCTAAGTCACTGTGTCCTTAGACACATAAGAAGGATGATCACTGATGGAGAATAATCCCTTACATGTTTTCATTTGGTTCTCTCGGGTGGCTCAGTTGGTTAAGCAGTAGACTCTTGATCTCAGCTCAGGTCTTAATCTCAGGGTCGTGAGTTCAAGCCCAGTGTTAAGCTCTATGCTGGGAGTGGAGCTTACCCAAAAAAAAAAAAAAAAAAAAAAAAAAAAAGTCCATTCTCTACATACTATACTTTCCACTCACAATAAAGCAAATAAGGAAATGAAAAAACATCAGAAGGCTAATATAACCAACTTACTTTGAGATGATAAGAGGAAAAATAATTTTCTTTTTTTTTCTTTTTTTTTTTTTACTATTTTTATTTTTTATAAACATATACTATATTTTTATCCCCAGGGGTACAGGTCTGTGAATCGCCAGGTTTACACACTTCACAGCACTCACCATAGCACATACCCTCCCCAATGTCCATAACCCCACCCCCCCCCAAACCCCTCTCCCCCCATCAACCCTCAGTTTGTTTTGTGAGATTAAGAGTCACTTATGGTTTGTCTCCCTCCCAATCACATCTTGTTTCATTTACCCTTCTCCTACCCCCTTAACCCACCATGTTGCATCTCCTCTCCCTTATATCAGGGAGATCATATGATAGTTGTCTTTCTCCGATTGACTGATTTCGCTAAGCATGATACCCTCTAGTTCCATCCACGTCGTCGCAAATGGCAAGATTTCATTTCTTTTGATGGCTGCATAGTATTCCATTGTGTATATATACCACCTCTTCTTTATCCATTCGTCTGTTGATGGACATCTAGGTTCTTTCCATAGTTTGGCTATTGTAGACATTGCTGCTATAAACATTCGGGTGCACGTGCCCCTTCGGATCACCACCTTTGTATCTTTAGGGTAAATACCCAGCAGTGCAATTGCTGGGTCATAGGGTAGTTCTATTTTCAACATTTTGAGGAACCTCCATGCTGTTTTCCAGAGTGGCTGCACCAGCTTGCATTCCCACCAACAGTGTAGGAGGGTTCCCCTTTCTCCGCATCCTCGCCAGCATCTGTCATTTCCTGACTTGTTAATTTTAGCCATTCTGACTGGTGTGAGGTGATATCTCATTGTGGTTTTGATTGGTATTTCCCTGATGCCGAGTGATATGGAGCACTTTTTCATGTGTCTGTTGGCCATCTGGATGTCTTCTTTGCAGAAATGTCTGTTCATGTCTTCTGCCCATTTCTTGATTGGATTATTTATTCTTTGGGTGTTGAGTTTGCTAAGTTCTTTATAGATTTTGGACACTAGCCCTTTATCTGATATGTCATTTGCAAATATCTTCTCCCATTCTGTCAGTTGTCTTTTGGTTTTGTTAACTGTTTCTTTGCTGTGCAAAAACTTTTGATCTTGATGAAATCCCAATAGTTCATTTTTGCCCTTGCTTCCCTTGCCTTTGGCGATGTTCCTAGGAAGATGTTGCTGCGGCTGAGGTCGAAGAGGTTGCTGCCTGTGTTCTCCTCAAGGATTCTGATGGATTCCTTTCTCACATTGAGGTCCTTCATCCATTTTGAGACTATTTTCGTGTGTGGTGTAAGGAAATGATCCAATTTCATTTTTCTGCATGTGGCTGTCCAATTTTCCCAACACCATTTGTTGAAGAGGCTGTCTTTTTTCCATTGGATATTCTTTCCTGCTTTGTCGAAGATTAGTTGACCATAGAGTTGAGGGTCTATTTCTGGGCTCTCTATTCTGTTCCATTGATCTATGTGTCTGTTTTTGTGCCAGTACCATGCTGTCTTGATGATGACAGCTTTGTAATAGAGCTTGAAGTCCGGAATTGTGATGCCACCAACTTTGGCTTTCTTTTTCAATATTCCTTTGGCTATTCGAGGTCTTTTCTGGTTCCATATAAATTTTAGGATTATTTGTTCCATTTCTTTGAAAAAAATGGGTGGCATTTTGATAGGAATTGCATTAAATGTGTAGATTGCTTTAGGTAGCATAGACATTTTCACAATATTTAGTCTTCCAATCCAGGAGCATGGAACATTTTTCCATTTCTTTGTGTCTTCCTCAATTTCTTTCATGAGTACTTTATAGTTTTCTGTGTATAGATTCTTAGTCTCTTTGGTTAGGTTTATTCCTAGGTATCTTATAGTTTTGGGTGCAATTATAAATGGGATGGACTCCTTAATTTCTCTTTCTTCTGTCTTATTGTTGGTGTAGAGAAATGCAACTGATTTCTGGGCATTGATTTTTATATCCTGACACTTTACTGAATTCCTGTACAAGTTCCAGCATTTTTGGAGTGGAGTCTTTTGGGTTTTCCACATATAGTATCATATCATCTGCGAAGAGTGATAGTTTGACTTCTTCTTTGCCGATTTGGATGCCTTTAATTTCCTTTTGTTGTCTGATTGCTGAGGCTAGGACTTCTAGTACTATGTTGAATAGCAGTGGTGATAACGGACATCCCTGCCGTGTTCCTGACCTTAGCGGAAAAGCTTTCAGTTTTTCTCCATTGAGAATGATATTTGCGGTGGGTTTTTCATAGATGGCTTTGATAATATTGAGGTATGTGCCCTCTATCCCTACACTTTGAAGAGTTTTGATCAGGAAGGGATGCTGTACTTTGTCAAATGCTTTTTCAGCATCTATTGAGAGTATCATATGGTTCTTGTTCTTTCTTTTATTAATGTGTTGTATCACATTGATTGATTTGCGGATGTTGAACCAACCTTGCAGCCCTGGAATAAATCCCACTTGGTCGTGGTGAATAATCCTTCTAATGTACTGTTGAATCCTATTGGCTAGTATTTTGGCGAGAATTTTTGCATCTGTGTTCATCAAGGATATTGGTCTGTAGTTCTCTTTTTTGATGGGATCCTTGTCTGGTTTTGGGATCAAGGTGATGCTGGCCTCATAAAATGAGTTTGGAAGTTTTCCTTCCATTTCTATTTTTTGGAACAGTTTCAGGAGAATAGGAATTAGTTCTTCTTTAAATGTTTGGTAGAATTCCCCTGGGAAGCCATCTGGCCCTGGGCTTTTGTTTGTTTGGAGATTTTTGATGACTGTTTCAATCTCCTTACTGGTTATGGGTCTGTTCAGGCTTTCTATTTCTTCCTGGTTCAGTTGTGGTAGTTTATATGTCTCTAGGAATGCATCCATTTCTTCCAGATTGTCAAATTTGTTGGCGTAGAGTTGCTCATAGTATATTCTTATAATTGTCTGTATTTCTTTGGTGTTAGTTGTGATCTCTCCTCTTTCATTCATGATTTTATTTATTTGGGTCCTTTCTCTTTTCTTTTTGATAAGTCTGGCCAGGGGTTTATCAATCTTATTAATTCTTTCAAAGAACCAGCTCCTAGTTTCGTTGATTTGTTCTATTGTTTTTTTGGTTTCTATTTCATTGATTTCTGCTCTGATCTTTATGATTTCTCTTCTCCTGCTCGGTTTAGGGTTTCTTTCTTGTTCTTTCTCCAGCTCTTTTAGGTGTAGGGTTAGGTTGTGTACCTGAGACCTTTCTTTTTCTTGAGAAAGGCTTGTACCGCTATATATTTTCCTCTCAGGACTGCCTTTGTTGTGTCCCACAGATTTTGAACCATTGTGTTTTCATTATCATTTGTTTCCATGAATTTTTTCAATTCTTCTTTAATTTCCTGGTTGACCCATTCATTCTTTAGAAGGATGCTGTTTAGTCTCCATGTATTTGGGTTCTTTCCAAATTTCCTCTTGTGATTGAGTTCTAGCTTCAGAGCATTGTGGTCTGAAAATATGCAGGGAATGATCCCAATCTTTTGATACTGGTTGAGACCTGATTTAGGACCGAGGATGTGATCTATTCTGGAGAATGTTCCATGTGCACTAGAGAAGAATGTGTATTCTGTTGCTTTGGGATGAAATGTTCTGAATAGATCTGTGATGTCCATCTGGTCCAGTGTGTCATTTAAGGCCTTTATTTCCTTGTTGATCTTTTGCTTGGATGATCTGTCCATTTCAGTGAGGGGAGTGTTAAAGTCCCCTACTATTATTGTATTATTGTCGATGTGTTTCTTTGATTTTGTTATTAATTGGTTTATATAGTTGGCTGCTCCCACGTTAGCGGCATAGGTATTTAAAATTGTTAGATCTTCTTGTTGGACAGTTCCTTTGAGTATGATATAGTGTCCTTCCTCATCTCTTATTATAGTCTTTGGCTTAAAATCTAATTGATCTGATATAAGGATTGCCACTCCTGCTTTCTTCTGATGTCCATTAGCATGGTAAATTCTTTTCCACCCCCTCACTTTAAATCTGGAGGTGTCTTCAGGTTTAAGATGAGTTTCTTGTAGGCAACATATAGATGGGTTTTGTTTTTTTATCCATTCTGATACCCTGTGTCTTTTGATTGGGGCATTTAGCCCATTAACATTCAGGGTAAGTATTGAGAGATATGAATTTGGTGCCATTGTATTGCCTGTAAGGTGACTGTTATTGTATATTGTGTCTGTTCCTTTCTGATCTACTACTTTTAGGGTCTCTCTTTGCTTAGAGGACCCCTTTCAATATTTCCTGTAGAGCTGGTTTGGTATTTGCAAATTCTTTCAGTTTTTGTTTGTCCTGGAAGCTTTTAATCTCTCCTTCTATTTTCAATGATAGCCTAGCGGGATATAGTATTCTTGGCTGCATGTTTTTCTCATTTAGTACTCTGAATATATCATGCCAGCTCTTTCTGGCCTGCCAGGTCTCTGTGGATAAGTCTGAGGCCAATCTAATATTTTTACCATTGTACGTTACAGACTTCTTTTCCTGGGCTGCTTTCAGGATCTTCTCTTTGTCACTAAGACTTGTAAATTTTACTATTAGGTGACGGGGTATGGACCTATTCTTATTGATCTTGAGGGGAGTTCTCTGAACCTCCTGGGTTTTGATGCTTGTTCCCTTTGCCATATTGGGGAAATTCTCTCCAATAATTCTCTCCAATATACCTTCTGCTCCCCTCTCTGTTTCCTCTTCTTCTGGAATCCCAATTATTCTAATGTTGTTTCGTCTTATGGTGTCACTTATCTCTCGAATTCTCCCCTCGTGGTCCAGTAGCTGTTTGTCCCTCTTTTGCTCAGCTTCTTTATTCTCTGTCATTTGGTCTTCTATATCACTAATTCTTTCTTCTGCCTCATTTATCCTAGCAGTGAGAGCCTCCATTTTTGATTGCACCTCATTAATAGCTTTTTTTATTTCAACTTGGTTAGATTTTAGTTCTTTTATTTCTACAGAAAGGGCTTTTATATCTCCCCAGAGGGTTTCTCTAATATCTTCCATGCCTTTTTTGAGCCCGGCTAGAACCTTGAGAATCGTCATTCTGAACTCTAGATCTGACATATTACTAATGTCTGTATTGATTAGGTCCCTAGCCTTTGGTGCTGCTTCTTGTTCTTTTTTTTTGTGGTGAATTTTTCCGCCTTGTCATTTTGTCCAGAGAAGAGTAGATGAAGGAGCAAGTAAAATACTAAAAGGGTGGCAACAACCCCAGGAAAATATGCTTTAACCAAATCAGAAGAGATCCCAAATCATGAGGGGGGAGAAAGGGGATAAAAAGAGGTTCAGAAAGAAAAAAAATTAAAGAAAAAAGAAAAAAAGAAACAATTAAAAAAAGAAAACCAATAAAGAAAAAATATAAAAAGGAAAAAAATATATATATATATTAGATAAATTAGTTAAAAAACATTAAAAAAGAAAAGGGTAAAAGTTAAAAAAAAATTAGCAGAAGAAGAAAAAAAATTGAAAAAGAAAAAAAATTAAAAATTAAATTAACTGCAAGGCTAAAGAATCATGGGGAGAAAGCCATGAGTTCCGTGCTTTGCTTTCTCCTCCTCTGGAATTCCGCTGCTCTCCTTGGTATTGAAACTACACTCCTTGGTAAGTGAACTTGGTCCTGGCTGGGTTTCTTGTTGATCTTCTGGGGGAGGGGCCTGTTGTAGTGATTCTCAAGTGTCTTTGCCCCGGGCGGAGTTGCACCGCCCTTACCCGGGCCGGTCTGAGTAATCCGCTCGGGTTTGCTTTCGGGAGCTTTTGTTCCCTGAGCGCTTTCCGTAGAGTCCGGAGGGCGGGAATGAAAATGGCGGCCTCCCAGTCTCCGGCCCAGAGGAGCCAAGAGCCCGGGGCCCCACTCCTCAGTGCGCCCTCAGAGAACAGTGCCCAATTACTCCCGTCACCCTGGCCTCCGGCCGCGCTCCGAGCTGACCGAGCCTGTGACCGGTTCAAGGTAACCCCGAGCTTAGCGATTACTCCTCGGCTCTGTCTCTGTAGCTGGCTTCCCCGTTCTACTACCTGTAAGCTCTGTGACACTCAGACACCCCCGATCCTTCTGTGACCCTGCGGGACCTGAGGCCACGCTGACCCTGCGTGGGCTTCACCCCGGTTAAGCCTCTGGAGCGATGTCCCTCATTGGAACAGACTTTTAAAAGTCCTGATTTTGTGCTCCGTTGCTCCGCCGCTTGCCGGGAGCCAGCCCCTCCCCCCGCGGTCTATCTTCCCGTTGCTTTGGATTCACTTCTCCGCCCGTCCTACCTTTCAGAAAGTGGTTGATTTTCTGTTTCTAGAGTTGCTGTTCTTCTCTTCGCTCTCCCGTTGGATCTGTAGGTGTCTGCAATCTTTAGATAAGCTATCTAGCTGATCTCCCGCTACCTGAAGTAGTCTCAGCCTGCTACTTCTCCGCCATCTTGACTCTAATCGGAAAAATAATTTTCAAAAGAAAGAATCTGGGAAAAACTGTTTAGAATTTCACAGCATTTCATCTGATGTTTGGGCATTGTGTAGGCTGTGCGTTGAAAACTTCAATGTGGGTGTAGATCCCAGGTATTGCTGTTGTGCTGGTCCCTGAATCACACATTGAGTAGAAAAGTGAGAATAGGGGTGCCTGGGTGGCTCAGTGGGTTAAGCCACTGCCTTCCGCTCAGGTCATGATCTCAGGTTCCTGGGATCGATTCCCACATTGGGCTCTCTGCTCAGCAGGGAGTCTGTTTCCCCCTCTCTCTCTGTCTGCCTCTCTGCCTATTTGTGATCTCTGTCTGTCAAATAAATAAATAAAATCTTTTAAAAAAAAGTGAGAATAGAGCTGTACAATAGACTTTCAATAATGATAGAAATATTCTATGTCTGCACTGTCCAATTTGGTAGAAACTAACCCCACAGGACTATTGGGTCCTTAGAAGTGGCCAGCGCAATTGAAGAAATAACCAATTAATTGAAATTTAGATTTAAATAGCCATGTGCTGCAGGAGGCTACTGTATTGGTAATAAAATTAGAGAAAACTCTTGGTCATTAGGTCTATGATTCGACGCCCATAGTGGTAGAGAACTCTTTACCTGAAGCGGCTTGGTACACTTGCAACATTTTTAATTAACCCAATTAGTTGTAAAACTGCATCTGTAATTGCAAGGAATAGGCATCATGTGGTAGGCAGAATAATCACCGCCCCCTCCCCCGTAAAAAAAAAAAACAAAAAACCTCTTCTTAATTCCTGGAATGTGTTAATATGTTATGTAGCAAAGGGAAATTAAGTCCCTAATTAGCAGATAATGAAGATTAACCCGGGTTAGTTAGGTTGTCCCAATATAACTACAAAAGTTCTTAAAACAGGAGGAAGGAGGCAGAAGAGGAATGGCAGAGAAAGATGGCGGAAGCAGGGTCAGAGAAATACTACCGCACTGACTGTGAAGATGAGGGAAAGGGGCCATGACCAGGGAATGTGAGCAGCCTCTGGAAGCTAGAAAAAAAAAAAAGAAAAGAAAAGGGAAGGAAATGGATTCTCCAGAACATCCAGAAGAAACATAGCCCCACCGACAACTTGACTTTAGCCCAGTAATATTCATGTTAGACTTCAACCCCCAACACTGAAAGTCAATAAATGTGCATAGCTCTGAGCCACTAACATTCACAGACTTTTTTAGAGTACCCATAGAAAATGAAGTACATAGTAATTGTAACCTCTTATCCAGTGGGAAACCCTTGATGAATCTGAATAGCATTCATCTGTTCCCTCTGAGAGTTTTTTTCTAACTTTAAACCTTCCGAAGTTCTCTGACAACTTCTCAAATGTCATGGGTCCATTTCCCTAACCATCCTGATCCCTGTCCTCTGGACAGAAGACTGCTCTGCTGACATGGCACTTCGAGCACATTCCTTAGCATGGGATTCCAAGGTTCATCACCTTCAGAGACTCGGCAGGGTCCCCTCTCTTGCCTGGACCTTATGTTGTTTCTGTCTACAAGAGCTAGGATTACTTTAGCTTTTGAGGAGCCACATACCATTACTGAAAGAACAGAGCTCTCAGTTAACCAACATCCCTCTCCCACATATCCCCTAATGTTCACAGGTGCTGCTATAAAACACCTGCCCCAATCCTCCAGCAACATTTTGTCCATCATCTAGTGTGTAAAAATATTATGGGATTCGGATTCCAAGGTATCTTCTCTCTCTCTCAACTTTTTGTTAATACAAATTTGATTTCTGTCCTGTTAATATCTTCCTCCAGGTCATTAATGAAGCCCCGAGAGAGGGGGTCAGTGTTCTGCAGCACAACTTACAGACTCCCCCTCTGGCTTCATTCATTCATTCCATGAAATGGATTGGGTACTTCTAGTGGAATGACCAACCATCCCAGCTTGCCCGAGGTGGATGGGTGACCGGTGATTAGGGACTTTCAGTGCTAAAATTGGAACAATTCTGGGCAACCAGGAATTCTTGGCCATCCTAAATGTCAGTGTGCCTCACTTTGTGTCAGGCACTGGAAAAATAATCAAGGATCTCATAACCTAGAATCTAGTTTTTCCCAAATTCTCAAGATTTCCCTATCTATTCTACTTTTCCCTACCAGGCAAGAAGATTGATTTCATTTTATTCTCTATAGTTTATGTTAAGAAAGAGGAAAAGAAAAAAGATATGTCCAGCCCTTTTCTTTTCAAAGCATACCCTCTTGCCACTTAGGAATTACATTCAGCTCCTGATTACAGAAACCAGAAACTTTAAAATAGGGAAAAGTTGTCTTTTTCTCATGTAACTAGCAATCTGGAAGAAGCCACTCAGGGCTGTTACAAGAGTTCCATGCTGGAATCAAGCATCCAGGTTCCTTTTCTCTTTCAATCCAGCCATCTTTGCCTGTGTTTATCTTCTCATGGTTTTAAAGGGACTGATACAGGTTCCTGCTTCAGGTGGGAGAAAGGAAAAGAACAAGGGACAAAGGTGCATGCCAGCCAAGTTAGCACTCTTTTAAAGGACTTTTCCCTAGTGCTCACAAAAAAACTTCTACTTACATTCCTTTGAACAGAATTTATTTGTTTAATCACTTTTATCTACAAGAAGGTTTGGAAATATAGTTTTTTTAACTGGGCATATTGCTACCAGCATCACCAACAGTGATTAATTACATAACTGAGAAAGAGCAGGAAATTTGATATTGGTTAGTCAGCTGTTTAAACCTGACTGTCTCTTAAGGAGACCCTAACTACCCTGTAGTTACTTCTGTTCCTTTCCATGGAATCTCTTGTTTGTCAACTGCCTTTTTGAAAACCAGTTATACAATGTTGGGCACCTGGGTGGCTCAGTCCTTTAAGCCTCTGCCTTCTGCTCAGGTCATGATCCTAGGGTTCTGGGATTAAATCCTGCATCGGGGTCCCTGCTCAGAAGGGAGCCTGCTTCTCCCTCTTCCTCTGCCTGCCCCTCTGCCCTATTTGTGTGTATGCATGCTCTTTCTCTCTTTCTCTCTCAAATAAATAAATAAATCCTTAAAAAAAAAAAAAAAAGAAAATCTAGTTATACAATGTGAATGAGAAATTGCTAATCTACTGTTGTAATGGCAATCTTATCATAAAAGCCTGTAGGCAATTGTAGCTAAATTAATAGAATTTACATGAATTTATGAATGATCTGAATAACAGTTTCAAGAAATGGTGTGCCTGCTACTTAACATTTGCAGCCTGAAAACTAAAGTACCTGAATTATTTTTCACTACTCATTTATTTCATTTATTTTGTTTTGTTTTATTTTATTATTTACATTTAGTTATATTCTTTAAGGAAAACAGCAACCACTAAACTGAAACTATGATTAAGCTTGTAAATATTTTAGATTACATATTTAAAGGGAAAATAAAGGCATTTTGTTAGTCTATTTTGAACAATATTTATCATTTCTATTAAACAGAGATGCTATTCCAGACACAGCATTTCTCTGAGGTTAAGTTAGCACCGTTTCCTTCAAATGTATTTGCAAAAATAGGACATTTCTTGACCTTTCTGTGAAAGCTGGGTAATTATTTGGTTATAAAGTGCCAAGAGGATTAGCTAAAAGCTACAGTTCATGGGCTCATGCCATTTCAACACTTAACTACAGGTTTTTAAGTAGAGCTGTTTTAGCTAAAAGAGTACTTGGTCTTTGGAACCCTTTGCTAAAATACAGTTACCATGTTTCAGTCTGGATAAAAGCAGAGTAAAGGAAGAGTGCCACAAAGTATAGTTTCTGGATGTTTTGTTTCCACAAGTAACAAACCTCTTACAGTCTACATCTGGTTTAAGACTGATGCTACTGTTACTATTACTAATAATTATGACCACCTTTCACTTTGATGTGCTAGACATTATGCGAGGAATGATAACCCATTGTCTTTTGATAATCCAATATCTCTAATCCACATGGCAAATGTGTGGCAGAGACATTATAAACCCCATTTTACCTTTGAGGAAATTAAGATGAGAAAAATCATGTAACTTGCTCAAACTTATAGGCACAAGTCTCCAAAGCATAACCCGTCTTGCCAAAACACTGTTCTGCCTTATTCACAGGTCCTATGAGAGCCCTCGGCCAACAGACTGTCTGAATATTTGTTTCTCTGTTACAGCATTCTAGAAAAACTGATGGAAAAGTAAGAAGATCCAACTGAGAGTTGACTTCTCTACCACTTACCAGCTGTCTGAGCCTAAATTTGTCTTTTCACTTCTCTGAGCCTCAGTAACCTCATCTGTATAATGGGTTTTCTAATATCTAGAAATATCAGTGATAGTATTTATCATATAAAGTTGTTTATAGAATTAAAGAAAGTAACTTCTGCGAAAGACCAGAAAAATAGCAGATGTTCAATAAGTATTGTGTGACTCAGGGGGAAAAGAGATGTAAAGAGATAGAACCAACATTTACAGTTTATAATTAAATGACTTGCATTTAAGTTACATATCAGGAAAACCAACATAGTGAAAGTTAATTTATTTGACTATCCCCTTAACTGTATGTATGTCATCAATAATGTCTAAAAGGAATAGGATTTGGGAGAAATGAGTTTTATTGGGACAGTGTGGTATAATAGAAATATTATAACCTTTGGAATTACTGGGTAGGGGAGCCAGGGTTTGAACTTCATTATGAAGTTCATAGGATGATAGAGCACAGGGTAACAACATAAAGGGGTTGGGGACAAGTAGATTTGGAGGGAAAATTGTCCTGAAAGACAGTATAAGAAACACCAACTTTAAAATATTTTTGGAGGAGAGGGAATCAACAGAGTAGGGATATATCAAAGTTTGGGATCTCCAGGAGCAGACACTGAGATAGAGTTTGGGAGGCAAGCGATTTATTAGGGATCAACACCAGTGGAAGAAGAGAGAAGAAACAGGGTTGAGAAGAGGATGAAGTTGAACTGAGTTCAGAGTGTTAGCAAACTCAAGTATTGCTGGCTAGGTTGTCCCACATCAAGCAAAGGTGGCCAGGCCTTTACCTATCCCACTAAATAGAAACATTCCTGAAAGACTGTTCCTCATTTGAGGTGGTCCTTTATAGACCTTACAAGAGTTAATGACTGAAAGTCGCCTTCTATTATAACAAATCCCTCCTTGAGTGGAACCTGAGAGGCATATCTCAGTTTCAACCTCAAGACCATATTAGGTTCTGAACTCATGAGACCAGGAGGCTGATAGTGCTCAGCAGGGGTCATGAGATCAGATATAAGGTCTAGATGCTTCTCCATCATTCTGCTATCTCTGACTTGGACTGTGTTACTTAGAGATCTATGTCTTGAGAGTTTTCCTATCTATGGAACAGGGGCTTGGCTTCCATGACCTTTGAAATTCGTGTAGTCTCTAATAATCCACAGTTGTATGGCTGTACTCATTCAACATGTACTTACTGACAACCACTACTGTGCCAGCCACTTCTAGGCATATAGAAAATTTGACAAAGTCCCCTCTCTGATGCTGTGGAGGACATTTGAGTGGTTTTAACATTCTCTTCGTTATATGAAAAAGCAATGATGTGAAGATTTAATTAGTAAAATTCTTTAGTTAAATAACTATAACATTCCATGGTACTGCTTCAAAGCACAGAAATTTTATATTGGTGCAAGGGAATTTTATATAAGGTGCAAGGGAAAATAAATCACATTCTAAAAGTTATTTGACAAATTATTTACTGGGTCATATCAAAGCTTCCATATACCGTACAGGCAGTAAGATATTCTTTCCACGTTTTGACTATGAAAGCTAATAAAATTATTGACAATCTTTCCTTATAGCAAAGGCCAGGAAGAAAATTAAGGCCCAGAAGGGGGGAAATAAAATACACTTTTGGAAATTGGGACTGAAAACATGTCATTGCTTTTCTCTGTGATTCATCCAGAAAGTTATTAAAACCACAATCATAACACAAGATATGGCAAAAAATAAAGAATATTTTGCTTCATCTCATATGTGCTTCAATATTACTTTTTTCATTTCTGCTGTTGTGATGGGGTGAAACTGTCATTTTCACTGCAGCATAGCCCTTTTAAATTCAACCAAAACCTCTATATGTGTTAGCTAGCTGGATTACAGTGTTAGCTACAAAGCTAAGAATATATTTTGAGGGAAAGGGGTCTTGATTTATGAGGATTTAATCACTCAACTTAAATGAATGTTAAATTAACAAATGGGTTTTTGACAGCAGGATTGTAATGTGTGATTCCACAATAATAGTCTGCTCCTTTTTTCAGAGAAAAGATAAAAGCTCATGATCTCGAGTTATGAACAAGATTTAAGTAAATCATGATAGCATATTTGAACATTACTGAGTTTTTGTTTTCCTATTTGCGACAGAGGAGACAGCACAAACACGGGAATCACTGCGGCTTCCTTGGTACGTGTCCCAGTGAAACACATCTCATCCTCTAGGCCCTAAAGAACTAGCCTCTGGGCCAGAAATTTGCCCTTCTCTGGCAGAAGTACAGTTAAATCTGAGGCTGAATGGGTCTCTAGTCCTGTCCATGTAAGTGGAATGGGTTAAGATCTCACATGTTGAGGAATCCACTTCCAGTTATGAAAAACTGGGTAATCCTGACTGGTTTTCCTGATGAAAACTAGCAGAGTTGAAACAAAAATCTACTTAAAGGTGTTAAACAGCTTCTGGAGCACCTGGGTAGCTCATTCAGTTAAGCAGCTGACTCTTTGATTTCGGATCAGGTCATGATCTAAGGGTTGGGAGATCAAGTCCTGCATTGGGCTCCACCCTGGGCATGGAGCCTGCTTATGGTTCTCTTTCCTCTCCCTCTGCCAGCAACCATTCTTCTTCTCTAAAAATAATAATGGTGATGATGATGATGATGATACATTAAAGGTATTAGGTATTAAACAGCTTCTAAAGCAGTGAAGAATTATAGCACCAAGGGCCAAGAGAAGAAGAAAACTCAGAGAACAGAGCTAGGCAGGGGGGAGCTTGCACCTAGAGGTTCTGCTGATTCCCTGGGCGACTGTGATGATGATAAGAGTGCTGGACAGAATTACAGGCTGGCATACCAAAAATGAATTTGAGGTTCCACTGAGGAGTGGGGGCCTGAAAGAAACACCCAGGATTGTGGCTGGGATGGCAAAGGGATATCACCCAGGAGTAAGAGAGAACCATAAATAGAAGTCCACAATCCACTGAGTAAAGAAAGACCAGCTGGGAGTGATTTCCATCTCTGATTGGATTAGGTGATGGGAGATTGCCAACGGCTCTCAGAAGCTCCTTCCAGGAAAAAAACTCATACCACAGAATACATAGTGCAAGATTTCATTTACATAAAGTCCAAAACAGAAAAAACTCTTCTACTATGTAGGAAGTCATGATTATCTTTGAGGAGGAGCAAGGGGTAGTGATTGGAAGTGGGAAAAGAGACAGAAGCTGGGGAGCTATTTTCTGTGTCTTGACCTTGATGGTGGTTACATGAGATCAAGAATATTGTGATCATTCTTGAGCTTTCAGATCTCACTGACATGAGTACGAGTCTACCCACCTCAATCAAACCAGTTCTACTTAGAGTAGCTTTGTGCACAGTTTCTATCCACCTTACCTGTTGGGTTAAAGCCTCTCAGATATCCCGACACTAATAGTCTCTCCTTCTTTCTCCACTGTCCATCTTCCAGAAGCTTAGAAACTAATCTTGAACCCCTCTCCCAGCTTGGCTCCTTCTCCCTGTTTCAGATGTAGCAACTGAAAATTAAAGATATCCAATTAAACTTAAATTTCAGGTAAACAACAAATAGTGTTATAGTAAAATGTTTACTAGATATTGCATGGGGGACATTTCTCTACTAAATATATATTTATTTTAAACCTAACTGAGCATTCTGTATTTTCTCTGACAACCCTATTCTGACCCATTTCCTTTGGATTTTGGATGGAGAGAGGTGGGCACAGAGGGAGGAACAATAAAGCAGCTACAAAGGAATCATACACCACTACAATCTGGTTTTCCTTTCCAGTCTATTGAATTAAACATTAGGTTTGGTTTTTTTTTTTTTTTTTTTTTGCTTTCTTAAAAATTTTATTTTATTTTTTCAGTGTTCCAAGATTCATTGTTTATGCACCACACCCAGTGCTCCATGCAATACATGCCCTCCTTAATACCCACTACCAGGCTTACCCAACCTCCCACCCCTTTCCCCTCCAAAACCCTCAGTTTGTTTCTCAGAGTCCACAGTCTCTCATGGTTCGTCTCCCCCTCTGATTTCCCCCAATTCACTTTTCCTTTCCTTCTCCTAATGTCCTCCATGTTATTCCTCACGCTCCACAAGTAAGTGAAACCGTATGATAATTGACTTTCTCTGCTTGACTTATTTCTCAGCATAATCTCCTCCAGTCCCATCCATGTTGATACAAAAATTGGGTATTCATCCTTTCTGATGGAGGCATAATATTCCATTTTATATATGGATCATAGAAGACGTACAAATGGCTAACAGACACATAGACAAACATGCAGAAAAACCTGAATATGGTTTTGAGATTCAAAACCCATGACGTGGGCTTCCATCAGCATCATGACCCAAGGCAGCAGAAATCCCCTAACCCAGAGAGAAGAGAGTACTGCTTCTGCTTTTCCTATTTTTCTAAAAATGGGCAAGGTTTCCCTTGTAGTTTGATTTGTACTGTCCAGTAATGATAACCACTAGCTACCTGTGGCCACTTAAATTGGAAATTAATTAAATTCAACAAAGTTAGAAATTCAGTCCCTCATTTTCATCAGACACATTTCAAAGCATTCAATAGCCATGAGTGGCTAATGCTACCTTATTGGACAGTGCTAATTGGAAAGCATTTCTATTCAAGTGGAGCATCGTATTGTTCAGCAGTGGTCCAGATTATCTGTCTAATTAAGACCTGCCTATGAAGAGAGAAGTAACAAATGGGGTGTTGTGCACTGTGTTTTGGAGGGTGCCCAGGGGGGAAGCCGTGCCATGGAGCAGCATCTAGCTAAATGTGGCACCTTTCCTTAGCACTTTCCTTTCTCTTTTGTGGTTACAAAGCGTTGTCTTGATTTAACACATATTAGACGTATTTTAAACTGAGCTTTCCTTGAAAACTTAAGCATGTGTTAAGAAATTACAGACTTTGATCTGAGGCTTCAAACGAGGTAGGAAAATCTCTGGGGTGGGAGTCAGAAGTTGAGGGTTCTAGTAGCTTCTCTGCCATTTTCTATCCTGAGAACTGGATTAAGGTACTTCCCTCTCTGGATCTCTTATTTCCTTCTATAAGGCACATTTTGTTCTCATTAAAATAAAACTCAAAACTGAAATTTGGAAAAAACCAATACTATCATCTCCAGAGTGAAATTCAATCTAAGGGAGTTCTTCATTGTGTGATTACCTCTGAAAACAACAAGTCTCTCCCAGTGTGAATTTCTCAAAAGTGAAACAATATTCACTCCTCAGGATAGTAACAGTTTCAGAATTCAGAAACTGAGGATGACACTTTCAGTTTTAGATTTCAGTTTATTATTCCTGTCTGGCCTGAGTTTCCTGGTAAAGAGCCTCGAATTGAAAATGAGAAGACATTGATTTAAATCCTGACTGTGAAATATTGAATAAATTTCTTAACCACTTTAGACGTCAGTCTTCCCTCTAGTAAAACAAGGATAATAATAGCAGCATTATCCATTTATTAAGATGCTTAAGTTAGGAGGCGCCTGGGTGGCTCAGTGGGTTAAAGCCTCTGCTTTCAGCTCAGGTCATGATCCCAGGGTCCTGGGATCGAGCCCCACATCGGGCTCTCTGCCCAGCAGGGAGCCTGCTTCCTCCTCTCTCTCTCTGCCTGCATCTCTGCCTACTTGTGATAAATAAATAAAATCTTTAAAAAAAAAAAAAGATGCTTAAGTTAGGTAACATATTGAACATGCAAATGGGAGTAACAGAGGAGAAGAAAATATTAAACAGAATCTGTTATTGATAATGACTATTCCTCTATTTTTTGAGCAATAAAGATAAAGTAGTATTAACTCCATCAATTTTAACTCAGCTTAAGTACTGCCCAATATTATATATTACTTGCTATCTAATTAGGAAAACATTTTTATATTTTCATTTATTTTTTTTTATTTTTTGAAGATTTTATTTAATTTTTTGACAGAGAGAGATCACAAGTAGGCAGAGGCAGGCAGAGAGAGAGAGAGGGAAGCAGGCTCCCTGCTGAGCAGAGAGCCCGATTCCGGACTCGATCCCAGGACCCTGAGATCATGACCTGAGCCGAAGGCAGTGGCTTAACCCACTGAGCCACCCAGGCGCCCCAACACTTTTATGTTTTTAAAAGACTGTACTTAAAATTGACTAGAAAGGTATATACGGTATCTGTTTATCCACCAATGTACATTATAATGAGAATTTGTCTCCTATCAAAAAAATCCTCAGATGAATATTATAATTATCTACTGCAAACAAACCACCCAAAACTTGGTAGCTTAAAGCAACAACTTATTACCTTTTTCACAGCTCTAGATGTTGACTGTCAACTGTGAGATTCTCACTTTGGGTCTTTCATGGTGTTGCCGTCTGCTGGGATTACAGTCATCTGAAGGTTTAATTAAGTTGTTAAAGAAAACCAGAGCCTGATAGTGGTTGAAGTAAAAAATAACAATTGTAACTAAGAAATTATTACAATAGGGGAAACAAAACCTCAGTGGAGAGTTAGGCTCAATTCCAAACAGAACAAGAGCAAGAGATTTATAGGCAAATAACAAGGGGGGCCGGATGGAGAATTAGTAAGAATAGACAACAAGATCGAGGGAATTCTTGCTAAACTGAACAAACAGTATTTTTTCTGAGGCCAGACCAGAATGATCAAAAGTTAAGAGCTGGGGATGAGACGGGGAGGCTGGATGGCTCCGTTGGTTAAGAGTCAGCTTTTGGCGCAGGCCCCGACTCTAGGGTCCTGGGATGGAGACCTACGTTGGGCTCCCTGCTCTTCCAGAAGCCTGCTTCTCCCTCTCTCTCTGCCTGCTGCTCCCTCTGCTTGTGCTATCTCTCTCTCTGTGTCAAATAAATAAATTTTTTTTTTAAAGTAGGGGATGAGAAATTTGATTTTATACCACAAGTGATCAGAAATCAAAAGAGGGTGGCCTTTGGCCTGGGTGGCGCAGTTGGATGGGTATCTGCCCTCTGCTCAGGTCGTAATTCCAGGGTCTTGGGATCAAGCCCTACATAGGCCACCTGCTCAGCAGGAAGCCTGCTTCTCCCTTGCCCTCTACCTGCAGCTCTCCCTGCTTGTGTTCTCTCTCTCACTAGCTCTCTCTTTCTCTGTCAGTGTGTCAAATAAATAAAATCTTTAAAAAAGAAAGAAAGAAAAGAAATCAAAAGGGGGAAGGATTTTCTCCAAACTGACTTAGCGGGATTCTTACTAAAGCTGGGCTGTGCAGGTCTAGCAAGGATGAGACCATGATGGAAGCCTAGTCTAGAAGGCTCTGAAGACTCTGGCTTAAGGAGAGAGTCTTTGTCAATGTCTAGGATGAATCACTTGAGTGTCTGTCAGTTGGTGCTGGATATAGGCTGGGAGTCTAAGAAGGGAAGCTACATCTCCAAATAAGATGTCTCTGGGTGACTTGAGCTTCTCGCAGCATGGCGTCTGTGTTCAGAGAGAATGTCCCCAAATCAAACATTCCGAAAGATGTGCATGGAAGCTGTGAGTGTCATTTCCAATGTGTATTTTTGGTCAACACGTCGCTCAAACAAGCCTAGATTCAAGGAGAAGGAAATCATCCTCTCTGCATCTTGACTTGAGCAGCAGAGGGAAAGAACTGATGGCAGAATCTTTGGATTCTTCAGGCTGTACGATATTCAGTGGCTTCTACAACATAAATGTCGGAAACGTCATAAACAAAAGGGAGAGACCGCTCAGGCAGTTTGTCTATATCCATACTCGATAGAAAGTATTCTACAAATCATGCTTCTTTTAGTAAGTGGTTGAGAATGTTCCAGTGAGAGCGGAAAAAAAAGGCAAAAATATTTAATAGAGCTACTCACTGCATCAGAGACATCTCTTCGACATCTCTGGCCAAGTTACAAATACACCTGCTTAGTCCAGAGAAATACTCAAATACTGACCAAGAGATCACATTCCTTGTCCCTATATAGAAAATGTGTCTTTGGGGCACCTGGGCAGCTCAGTCTGCCTTTGGCTCAGGTCATGATCCCAGGGTCCTGGGATGGAGCCCCGCATCAGGTTCCCTGCTCTGCAAGCGGGAAGCCTGCTTCTTCCTTTCCCACTCCCCTCGCTAGTGTCCCCTTTCTTACTGTGTCTATCTCTGTCCAATAAATAAATAAAATCTTTAAAAAAAATGTATCTTAAACATTAGATCTTCTTATAATTTTTAAATTTATTTATCTATTAATAACATTACCAGATAAAATACACTTTGCCCACTTATTTTGAATTTCAAATCAACAACAAATCATCTTTTAGGATAAGTACATCCCAGTTATTTCATGGGACGTGCTTACACTAAAAACCACTGTTTATCTGAAATTCAAATTTAACTGGCCATCCTGTGATTCTATTTGCTAAATCTGCAAACATACTCCTGAATAATATTATAATTTTATTTCAGACTTTTTTCTTCAAGTATATCAAGTTGACACTAACTTTTATATTTGGTTCCAAAATTATAGTATTTTACTAAATCTCCAATATAACTTAATCCTTCCCTCTGCATGTAGGTAATCCATACCTAATTACAAATAGTCAAGGGAAAATTGATTATGGGCTTTCTGTAGGAATGAGGACAGGTAGATAGATCACAAGGATACACAGAACACTTTCTTAAAGATACAGAGATAAATGTGTTATTTAATATTCCCCAGGACACTAGCATCATGGCGCCCTTCCAGATATAGTACAGACTTATTTTTTCCATCGGCATCCATACAGTCTACCTTATTACAATTAATGCTATTTTCTTCTCTTTGGGGTAGAGAAGAAAACAGCTGGTCACCACAAGACAATGCTTCATCTAGTTAAAGGGAGACATTATCTCTGAGCTTTCTCTTCTTCAGGCGCCAAATTATGTCTGCTCGTTTTTCTTCTTTGGTTTTAGTTCCAACCCTTTTATCATTTCTGTTTCTCTTTGCTGGCATCTTACAAATTTTCCACATTTCTAAAACTATACAGATTGAAATGAGATTTAATATTCTAATAATATCTTAATAGTACATATAACCATAAATATTTCTTGGATTATTAATTCTGATTGTAAATGTATAATTTCAAATGCATAAAATATACTTTAAATGCATAGACCAAATATAGCTAAATGCCAATAGATAAAATGGAAGTTTAAAAAATTTAAGTAATACAAAGCAAGTCAGAAAAAGAGAAATAAGGGAAAGAAAAAAACAGAAGTAATGGTTGAAAATAAATAATCCACCTTAAAAAAATAATAAAATAAGAAGGCCTAAATCCAATCGTATGAATAATTACATAAATGTCAATGGACTAAATGCTCCAATTAAAAGGTAGAGATACTCAAAATGAATAATAAAGCAAGACTTAACTATATGCTGCCTATAAGAGATCCTCTTTAAATACAAAGACACAGGTAGACTGAAAAAATGGATGGGAATACTATACAGAAAGACTGTATATGCAATACAGCATGTGAACAGGATGCATAAGAAGGCTGAAGGGGTTATGTTAATATCAGATAAAAGTATCCAAGACAGGGGCGCCTGGGTGACTCAGTCACTGGGCACTTGCCTTCAGCTGAGGTCATGATCCCGGGGTCCTGGGATTGAGCCCCATTTCAAGTTCCCTGCTTGGTGGGAAGTCTGCTTCTCCCTCTCCTTCTGCTGTTCTCCCTGCTTATTCTCTCTTTTACTCTTTCAAATAAATAAATATAATCTTTTAAAAAATTATTTGAGACAAATATATGAGATATAAAGAGCTTTATTTCATAATAATAAAAGGGTTAATTCCTCACAAAACCTAAAAACCTTAAATATGTATGTAACTAATGACAGCCTTACTATGTATGAATCAAAAATTGACAAATTAAAGGGATACATTTTCTGCTTATAGTAAGAGACTTTAACACACATTGCCTAGCAATTTATAGGATTATTAGACCAAAAACCTGTAAAAATATACGATGACCTAAGCAACACTACCAGCTATCTTGGCCTCATTGATATTTACAGAGCACTACACTCGACCAAAACAGAATACACATTCTTTGTACTTTCACCAATGTAGATCATATACTGGGCCATAAGATAAGTCTCAATATATTTAGAATATTGAAATCATGTGCAGATTATTTTCTAACAACATAATTAAACTAAAATGCACAGACGTTGTCTTTCTTATTTCAGTTCTCATTCACGTATGTTTTCCCACTTTTATTAACAGAGTTTACATTTTCCTCTGGGTACACCTGTCCTGCTGGTTTGGATGTTTCTCCAGCCAATCAATTAACCAGGCTCATTAATACTTGCAACCATCTTCTTATGAGACACTCTCTTCCATTTAGATGTTCTTTCTAAATTAAAGAACACCCAGTGCTTGGAGATACATAGCTGTGCTGTGCTGGTGTAACACATGTCCAGTTACTACCCCATAGCCAACTAAACCTGTTATATATGCTTGATTCTAGATACAAAGTCCTCTGCAATACTTCTGAGTCTACTTTTCCATTTTAATCTCTCGTATTACCTCTACCTCCTCATCTCATGTCACAAATGAAAGTTGGCTATTTACAATTTTCTGAAGATTACCTTTAATACCCTCTCCATTCTTTGCTTGCACTCATGCTATTTGCTCTATCCGAAATACTCAAATATCCACTCTCTCTCCAAGGATCATAATAAACGCCCCTCCTTGTCTATTTCAGAAAAAATGTTGGAAGCAATTACTAGTGTTCACCTATATCTGGTTCTCTTTTCTTTCTTTTATTTTTATTTTTAATAAAGATTCTATTTATTTGTATGACATTGAGAGAGAGAGAACAAGCAGGGGGAGCGGCAGAGGGTGAGGGAGAGGCAAGCTCCTCACTGAGCAGGGAATCCAGCACTGGGCTCAATCCCAGACCCTGGGATCACGACCTAAGCCAAAGGCAAATGCTTAACCATCTGAGCCACCCAGGCGCCCCCTTTCTTTCTTTCTTTCTTTCTTTCTTTCTTTCTTTCTTTCTTTTTTAAGATTTTATTTATTTATTTGAGAGAGAGAGCGTGAGTGGGGAGAGAGGCAGAGGGAGAGGGAGAAGCAGACTCCCCACAGAGCGGGGAACCTGACGTGGGGCTTGATCCCAGGACCCTGGGATCATGACCTGAACTGAAGTAAGCTGCTCAGACAACTGAGCCACCCATGTGCCCCGAGTTCTCCTTCTTTCTTGAGCAATAAGGAACAGAATACTTTCCAGTCCCTTGCCCTGAAGCAGCACTATATGACTAGTTCTAGCCAAAAAAATGTACGTGGGAGTGGCACACGTCACTTTTGAATCGGGATTTTTAAGACTCCACCCACCATCCTGTGAGTCCCCCATCTCCATGATCTTGGAAGTTATATGTCCTAAATGGCAAAGCTACAAGATGGTGGAGTCTTCGTCACACTGGATCTTTGCATGACTGTACAATAGAACTTCTCTTCAATCTACACTGAGCATAGAAGAAGGAGGAATAAGCTTTGTTTTGGTAAATTTTTTCATGTTAAATTTTTACTGTAACATAGTTTAACCTGTCCCTAATAATCCAACTTCCTAAATCCTCCTTTTTCAAGTATAATTTTTCTCCCCTTTAAACTCAGAAATTCATTCATAGTTTTCTTATAGCATGTCTCACCCCTCGTATGCTTGTTATTTGTTACTTATCTAATCCTTTCCATGAACAAGCCCCTGTTGGTCAGGGGGCTGCCTCTTCATCACTTTTTATTGAATATCTACTATTTGAGAGGCACTAAGCTCAGTGTTAGTGATTTGGTGTCCATTATATGAATAATGCATGGATAGTAGGTACTTAATGAATGCTTCTCAAATTGAAAATAATATGATAGTTGGGAGAAGACAGGGAAGACTTGTAATTGAGTCAGGCAAACTTGTTATAATCTCAGCAAATTAAAAAAATTGTTTCTTTTCTAGGCTGCGATACAGTCAACAAAACAAAAAGAGTTATAGACATATCACTGTTTTAGATATAACAATATTTGACATTCTAAGTTTTGCATACTACCAAACTCAGGAGCCCTATAATGTCAAAATCTTTCTTTTACTCTGTAGAATTTAACTAATAATTCTCACTATGATTATCACCTCGGGGCGTTGTACATAATTAGATAGCAAAGACAGAACTAGACAATGAACAAGAGATAATGAAAGCAACCAGATCACTTGACTGAGATCCTGATGTGAATAAAACATATAAGTGATGTTCTTTAGTGGCCTGAATGAGATTGATGGCATTCATTTCTGCTTTATTCTCAGGGTTAGGTGGATTGAGTGAAATTAGGTGTATTGGGTGAGATTCAGGGCAGAAGCTAATAGAATTGGTGACATGCCAGTTCAATCACTCACTGCTGTGGTTGTAAACATTCATCTATTTTGAATTGTCCAAAATTTATTTAGATGTTAATAAGAAATCAATCAACCAACAAATATTTATCAAACATTTGCTATGTCAGATCTCTATAGGAACATTGATTCCATACAATTAAAAGGAATTGGTGAAAGACTAGTCCTTGAAGAAAAGAGCATAAAGTATTGAAATAGCCTGATAAACAATTTTCGAGGTGAAGAGAAAATTCTGCTGAGAGTTGAAAACATGTTGTTCACAGAAGTTAAGGGGTTACATTTTCTGTTAAGGATAAAATTCTTCATACTGAAGTGTTGATTTGACCTGTTACCCCAGGAATGAATCACAATTTTAAGTTATTAGGATAAGGCAAAGACCATAAAGAATTAATTATACAGTACTTCTACAAAGCTCTTTTAAAAAAAAAAAATAAGAGGAAACATGTTTAGTTCAGCTCCTTGAGAATTAGAAGCAGGTTTGTTCTCCCCTCTGACTGACTGTGGAGCACTAGGAAACTCAATTTACCTATGCTGGGTGCATTGGTCAGGTTCTCTGTTGGAAGGCACAGAAACCAACTCTGGAGGTTTGTAAGAAAAGAAAGACATTGAATAGAAGTGTACCAACTAGCTCCCAGAGTCAAAGAAAAGCGCGAGGTATCAGGGCTCAAGAGGAACAGAACTTGAGGGCAGCTGCCAGGGTCACAGATCATGAACTCAGGAAAAGTCTCAAACTCTGGCATAGAAGGGCTTGGACATAACGAGCTTCCATCCTCTTGTCCCCTGGAATACAGTGTCTCCTCAGCCCCATTGGATCTAGGCTTGAACAGGTAGAGCACCAGCTGATATCCCTCTGGATCTTCTGGTTACCAAAGAAGGACAAAAGGGGAAATGCTGAGCTCCCCCAAACCATACTGAGCCTGAGTTTCCTCATCCTGTTTAAAGCAAGAAGTCTGGGCTGAAAGAACCCTCAGATCCCTGAGAGCTTTCATGTTCCTTGGTATTTTTTTTCCCATTAAGGCCCCAAACTCTCATACATCTAAAATCTAATTTAGAAGGAACATTAATCAATGGTGATTGAAGGAAATATCCGGATTCGAAAGCACTAAAGATACCACCCACTACATATAGTGATCTGCTTGTTAAATAATTAGGTATATGATCATGGGTAAGTCCCTTAAGAATTTCGGGGTGTTCAACTAAAGTATGAATATCCTAAATAGATTGATATGAAGTGTATTACTCATCCACCTGAGATTCTAAATCAAATCTATATAGTCTTAACCATAAGTCTTAACCTTGACTTCCCATAGGGCAGTATAGAGTAAACATTTTACACCCTTAGTCATTTTTTGTAATGATCCCAGATTTTTTTTTTTAATGGCCTTTTTTTTTTAAGATTTTATTTATTTATTTGACAGGGAGAGAGATCACAAGTAGGCAGAGAGGCAGGAAGAGAGAGGAGGGAAGCAGGCTCCCTGCTGAGCAGACAGCCTAATGTGGGGCTTGATCCCAGGATCATAACCTGAGCCATCATGACCCAAGCCAAAGGCAGAGGCTTTAACCCACTGAGCCACCCAGGCGCCCCAATCCCAGATTTTAAGCACTGTTTTTGGTTAAAATTCTGTAAAGTCAGGGATGTGCCTTTGTGGCTCAGTTAGTTAAATGTCTGCCTTTGGCTCTGCTCATGATCCTTGGGTCCTAGGATTTAGTACGGCGTTGGGCTCCCTGCTCACTGGGGAGACTGCTTCTCCCTCTGCCTCTGCCTCTGCCTGCCACTCCCCCTCCTCATGCGCTCTCTCTCTCTCTATCTAACAAATAAATAAATAAAATCTTTTTAAAAATTCTGTAAAATCATTCCTTTTTTCTAATTGAATGATGAATTAATTGCTTTTGTAAGAAAAAGCTATGATCTACACAAGCAGAGGTTTCAACTCCAGTGGTTTTTGTGAGAAGACGGCTCTCCATAGAACATGCAGCCTTAAGTATGTGACAGCTAAAAATAGCATTTAGGTGCACAAGGGTAGAGATGCGATGTTTGGTGCTGAAACAGAATATATTTTGAACTGTATAATGCCATCTGTTCTACATCAAACAACCACAAAACACAGCATTTTGATGTTCTTATACTGTGTTAACTCACCTTTCTTCTTCAAACTGTCTCAATTATCATGTTCTTTCCAGAAGCAGGGATTGTTTCTCCTTTCAGTTCTGCCAGGCCTATTTTAGGCACTGTTTCAGTGTGAAATTGCCAGGCTGCTTCTATGCCCAAGGATCATTTACTGGGTTTGGAATTAGCCTGCAGAATAGTGGTTTATATTTTTGGTTTAAAGAATAAATGATGCTCATTTCTATGATCACAAAACACATACTCATAGGAAATTTGGAAAGTACAATAAAGAAAAAAAGATCATCGCCAGTATTAGATATTATTTATATTATTTTTCTGTTTCCTTCTACTGGTGTTGTGTGGTGGGGGTATAATATTTTAAAGTTTAATCATATAGAAAATAGTGTTTGTGATTTTAATGGCTGCATGGTACTCCTTCCAGGGAATTATTTAGTAGTTTTCAAACTGTACTCCTTCCAGGGAATTATTTAGTAGTTTTCAAACTGTTTTCACATATAGTCTTTTTCTCAATCAAAAAGATACTTCTATAGTCTTTTTGGAAAGACTATCCTTGGCAGTATGAAATTATAAAACAAGCATTATTCCTAAAACATGAGCTGAATACATACTGAAATTAATCAAGCAGCATGTTAAAATCCTCCCGTATTTTTCAGTGAGTTTTGAGATCTCTGCCGAGTAACTGAATGTCTCTGCTGCTGCTAAAACTTATGCTAAAGTTCTGGCCAACTTTTATTGTGAAAAGCAAAAGCAAAAAAAAGACCATGAGTATTTCTTGTAATTTCTTTTAGACAGCTGCCATTGGATGATAAGCTGACACTTTTAAATGGATTTTATACAGCGATCTGATTAGGAATAAAAATGCTGGGTATTTGTACCATTTCACATTAGGCTTAAGCTACTTACAGATGCTTGTATAAGAGAGAAAAGGGGAAAAAATAATTTCTGATCCCAAGAATTAGGAGAAATGCACACACACACACACACGCAACAAGAATTAACTCAGCAAAACCTTCAAGAAGTGAAAACCAACATGTAATTACTTCTGTCCAGAGGTGTGTACTAAAGCCGTGAGTAATATCCACAACCATTTCACAAGTGACACAGACAAACTACTAAACTTTTACTATAGACATCTTTACTGCCTTTCCCTCTTCCTGCTACTTCTGGGAAGGGTTATTAGTTGCCTTATTTGGCTGCAAGGATAAAGGAGACGTTTGCGTAGAGTTTTGAGTTGATGGTTGGGAAACGCGACTTTAATGAGGTTTTGTTTTTCATTAGGTGTTGTAATTCTCTTCTCCCTTTGCTTCCCACCTAAGCCAGATTAAAGATCTTCATCATGCCTCAAAACTTTTGGATTCCAGTTGCTTTTCCTATGGGTGCATTAAAACACTGAAAACTGACTGTGAGGCAAAAGCAATTGTCCTCTGTTTCTATATATTTTTTGAAATTTGGATGGTTGAGAATTTCCAGTAAAAGTGTAATTCTGTCCCCTGGGAATGGTGAAGTAAAGTATAAATAGAAGTCAAAAGTCAAAAGTACTGAACGAGAAGTTAGAAATTGGAAAAGCCACCATCTTTGGGCATATCACTTAAGCTCTTTTTGCTTTGGGTAATCTTTCCAAGTGCTCAGGGAATAAGGAGGAAAACCCTTCCACCTATCATGCAAATACAGTTTGGTGTACAGAAGAAAAGCATACAAGACGCGAGGAAAGTGGTGGGTTCTACCTGTTTGTAACGCTACGTGGAACATTCACTAAAAATTCCCAGGAACAACCAGACAAAGTGGTTTTGTTTTTAGGGATCTGGATTTTCTGCAAAAGTAGAAAGTTGACACTGTAAAACTATCACCTTTTTAAAGAACTGGGAAGACACAAGTTATATAACTTTGAAATGGCAGAGGAAAAATAATGAGTACAAAAGAGAAGAATAGAATGTCATTACCCCTCAGTACCAAAGAGCCTTCAGGAAGAAAGTGGCAGACACTGTTTTATCATGGGTACTGAAATGGGCAGGACCTTCGCCAGAGTGTGTTATGGTTAAGGTAGAAAGGCATATGTTTTTTTCAAAGCCCACTGATGTATTTCCTTTAGGCTTAGGATAGACTCACTCTCATGGCTGATTTAATGATGAGTCTACCACTATTTAATATTTTCATTACATTTTCAAACAGCACAAAAGTTCATCTTTCTTAAAAGGCCACGGGTACAGAGAATGTCTACAACACAATCATGGAAAGGACAAAATGGGGATATTTTTAAAGCCATAGGAAAAAAAGAAGTTAACAAGAACTTCAAATTGTTCTATTAAAACTCCAGGGCATCATTTTTCTCAGTTAACAGAAGGAAAAAAAGAAAAGAAAAAAAAAATCACCTTCAATCTTTCTTCTTCTACCTCGTCGATCGGGATAATAACGGAAATGATGTTCCAACTACAAAAACAGAAATAAGCCCCAACAAACAGACGTCATATAAAATGGCAAGGTGACTGAGAATGAGAGAGGGCATTTCTTCCATACTCAGAACTTAAAACTAGTTACTAAACTCACCATGAATGTCCTCAAAATACTTTTCTCCTGCTCACATGTCTATCCTATGTTGCCTTATTTTACATGGGTATTCCGCATTGTGCATGGCGCCCTATTCAGAGTTGACCCTGATGTCACTACTTACTGTTGATTTCAACCCAACACCCTCACCTTTAAGCCCTTCAACACATCCCCCAAATAGAGAGGCTCGGTGCCAGAAATTCCCACCTGCAGGTACCAAGGCCTGGGCTAAAGACTGCATCTCTAGGGCTTTCCAATTCAAAGGCACCCTGAAGCCCAGGGCAACATTCCCCTTTCCCCCTCCCCCACCCTGACAAAATCATTGGTTTCCTGTTGGGAAGAACAAAGCTTCATTTGTTAATGAAGGAACTGGAGCCCCAAGGCTTTCTTTCCCTCCAGGCCCCCGTCTCCCTGCCCTCACCTCCACAGAGTTCCCAGGGCTCACAGCTTGAAAATCACTTTTCTAAATCATTAAACTATTGGCTTCTCATATTGTCCAAGGAACTTTCAAGGACCTGAGGCTATAGCAAAACAGATAAATTCATTAGCAATTAGAGATACAAAACAGTGAGAAATATCCACAAGAAAACTAGTGTTTTTGCTTTCCTAACATATGCTAATGATCACTCTAATCACATTAGTTGCAAGATCTCATTTGTTCTTTTTTTTTTTTTTTTTAATTTTATTCCTCTATTGAGAAAGAAACGGAGAGAGCACTAGCAGGGGTAGGAGCTGTAGACTCCCTACTAAGCAGGGAGCCCGGCGTGAGGCTTGATCCTTGGACTTCGAGAACTAGGCCTGAGCTGAAGGCAGATATTTAACTGACTGAACCACCCAGGGGTTCCATGATCTCATTTATTCTGAATCTTGACCTCATCAAATGGGGATTTTTATCTCAATTTTCCAGGCAAAGGAAACAAACTCAGGAGAGTTGTGTAAATAGCCTAAAAGCCCACAGCTGGTAATAAACAACTAGAAATTGAGCTCAGGCCTCAATCCCAAAACCTCCATGCTTCCCATGCAAGCCTCAAGTTTCCCAAAGATTTTGCTATTATTTATGTCTAGGGACTCCATACATACATACTTACATCCATATATACTAGTTTCACAGTAGAGAATATTCTTATCTGATTCTTTAAATAGTTAACTGATAATGAAAATGTGGTTTCAATTTGTATTAGATTGTGGTTTAAGAAACAGAGTACCAGGTCAAGAGTCAGAAATGTGGATTCTTGGGGCGCCTGGGTGGCTCAGTGGGTTAAGCCTCTGCCTTCGGCTCAGGTCCTGATCTCAGGGTCATGAGATCTAGCCCTGCATCAGGCTCTCTGCTCAGCAGGGAGCCTGCTTCCCCACCTCTCTCTGCCTACTTGTGATCTCTCTCTGTCAAAGAAACAAATAAAATCTTTAAAAAAAAAAAAAAAAGAGTCAGAAACGTGGATTCTAGTCTATCCCATACAGGTTGTGCGACACTGGATAAGTAATCAGCTTCCCCAAACCTTAGTTTTGTGTATGAAAAACAAGGAGTCAGACTATACTAGAATTTCCTAAAGCTGAGTGACCCTGATTCATGGCTGTGTGTGCAGTGGGTGCCACTGCAGGCCTCAGAAACCCAAGAAATGACTTTCAAGAAATCCAGTGCTTGTTTAGGAAAACATCTGAAAAGCCGATACAACAGTGTATGGATAAAAATGAAGTTGTTATACCAGTCTTTTATATATATCCAGTAGAATATAAATTCCAGATTAATTTGATATGTATCATTGTGGAGGCCGAGAAAATTAAGGCCATCCCATCTCAGGTTTAGCCTTAGCATAAGTACAGCCATCTTAGCTCCGGCAGCCATCTCAGACCCCTGTGCCCAAAGGCTGAACTTTCCCCCACCCTGTTTTAGTAACCCACACCCTGTTTTGGTTCCAGGAAGCCCCACCCTGCTTTAGTTCCAGAGACCTCCACCCTGCTTTAGTATGCCCCACCCTGCTTTGGTTCCAGGAATCCCCCCCCCACACTGCTTTGGTTCCAGGAACCCATAAATACCTGCTTTAGTAACAGGAACCCATAAATACCCCTGCCTTAACTAAGCTAGGGGTCCAAGTCCCTACTCCACTGCATTGAGTATGCTTGGGCCCAAGCTTAAGCTTGTCAAATAAACCCTCATGTGATTGCATCAGTGCTTGGCTCCTTGGTGGTCTCTCAGACACGAAAACTCGGGCACAACATCCTCTCCTTCTAAAAACATGAAGAAACTTTTCTTCAAATGGCAGAAATATTATGTAGTTCTTACACCTTTGACTCTTTTTTTAAAGATTTTTATATATTTATTTTTGTAAGAGAGGGAGAAAGAGAACAGGAGCCAGGGGAGGAGGTGATGGGGGAAAGGGGCAGAGGGAGAAGCAGACTCCCCTCTGAGCAGAGAGCCAGACATAGGGCTCCATCCGAGGACCCTGAGATCATGACCTGAGCTGAAGGCAGATGCCTAACTGACTGAGCCACCCAGGCACCCCCTTTATATCTTTGACTTTTATTTCCATTCTACTTCTCATAAAAAATTTTACCCCAAATAAGTATATTTTATGCTTAGAGATCTTTTGTTGATCACTATATAAATATCCTCTACAATAATAATATGTGCATCAATTGAAGTTATTGTTTTCAGTGGCTCTGAAGCTCTAGGTGTTAACATTTATTTTTCTTCTGGATTGAATTCTCATTGCAATCATTAGAAATACACAACTGGCCAAACCTACATAATCGTATTATATAATGTGATAATTTTTCAAGACATAAAGTAAATTTTTATTCTGAATGCATTTGCTAATGATACATAGATAAGGCTTTTTTTTTCCTAAATTAGTTCATGTATTTGTGGATGAGAATTATTTAATTACAAAATGAATTGTAGTTCAGCATCAATATTATTACTTATATTTTTCATTTTTAGGAATGCAAGCCCTGAGAAACAATGTTCTCAGAAATATGTGGTTGAAAATAGAAGTTGTAATAGGACAATTTTATCCAATTCTTTAAGCTTTCTCAGTTCCATGCTAACATCACACAGTGAAAGCTCACCAAAAGTTGCTTTCATGTTCAATTAACTTGCAACTCAGGTCCCTCTTCAAATTTGTTGAAGTATTTTAAAAATTGGGAACAAACCAGTTTGCAAAATTATTTGTTTTCCATCTTTGGAGTCCATTGTTATCCATTTCTCAGTTTACCCTAGAATGTTTACTAAGATTTGTAAAATGACTATTATACTCATGACTAGGAATGATATCCAGATATTATCTTATGTAAGATATGCAATCAGCCAGTCCAAATGGACTAGACAGATATAGGCCTTAGTGCTAGAACAGGGTCCTAAAACTCCTAAGTGGTACAAGGTATTAACCTTATAGTTGCTGGATTGTAAAGAATTCTTGTAGGCTCCAGGCCCCAGAGGAGAATCTGGGGCTGAGACAGATCCACTCCAGGATTCAGTATAGCCAGTATAAAAGCATGTCAATATTTTAACAAAAGAATGACTTCCTGTTATGCTTTCCATGAGAGACAAGCTGTTTATTACAATACACTCAGAAAGGGTGGGGGAAATTCAAAAGTTTCATTTATTTCACCTTTTCTAGTCCAATATTTTTGATGAAACACTTTTGTCTTATTCTGTGTTTTAAATATATTTTCGTCATAAGTTTGGAGCTGCTGATTCAGCTCATTCATTTAGTAGATAACATCCATCATCTAATCTAATTGAAAAAGCCAGTCCTCATTATCAGCAAAATCAGACTAGTTTTCTGGCAAGAAAAGTCTAACCTCTTTTCAATTTAAATAACTGCAATGAAATGCCTTCCCATGGCACCATCTCATTTTTAACACTAATTTTACCATTAATGGGTAAAACATGGCACCCAGCAGTGATGAAATAAGGCACAGTGCCCTTTAGTACTTTTCATCAGTAATCTTGTCTTGGCTTTGCTCTCAAAAGAGCCTCTCCCCAAAGGAACACATTCTGTAGCAAATAGCCAGGAGATGGGAGGGGAAATGTTATTAGAGAAAAATGGTCAGCATTCCTGCCTTCTCTTTCTTAAGTATATACAAATTCTGGATAACTCAACATGAATCAAGATTCCCATTATCTAACTCCATGCCTTTCTCTTAAAAGAATCATATATAAGACAATGAAAAGCACAAAGCCAGACATCAGTATTTCAAATGGTCCTTTTGTTTTTGGTCTAGAGGTTTGTATATCCAAAAGTACAATATAACTGTAGAAAACATGCCAGATGGATGGGAGGTATGCCTTTCTTTTGCAAAGTGGTGGGAAGGGAACTGTGGAAAAAGGAAGGTGAGAAAGGAGAAGCCACCAGTAGTTTTGACTGCCACAAGCTTGTTCTCAGGCAGATCTATTTTAGGATAAAAGTTAAAGATCAGGAAGTTAATTCCTTAAAAATTATGCAGCTGAAATAACTATTGCAAAGTTTGTGTACCTCTCAAGTTGTGTGGGGCCTGTTTGGAGGCTACCAGACTAGACTTTTCCTTTTTTGGATCATGATTTAGATAAGATACCGGTCATTTTGTCTGATACAATCATAACTAAAAAATCAGAGCAAAAAATGCCATCAATTGCTGTGTTAGCCAAATAAGTTAGCCAAATAGTACATATGCACTTGTACCAGTTGGGCTGATGATGTGAACTGCTTTCAGTGCTGGGGACAACTTTCCTTGGGTCATTCCACTCTGCCCCTTGACTTCTCCAAGGCACACATTTGTCAAGTAGAGATAAAGGGAAGGATAGCCTCTAGAGTGCAACAGATACTGATACTGGTGATGGTTGCCCAATATTATGAAGTTACTAAATGTTACCTAGTTTTACACTCTAAAATGGTTTAAATGGTACATTTTATATTTCATGGATTTTACCACAATTTTTAAAAATCACACATACAAAAAATTTTGCTGGCTATCTCAACCTTTTTTTCTCTTATCCAGGAATAAATGTTTAAACTCCCTATACTATTTTTATTATTTTATTTTTTTAAGATTTTATTATTTATTTGACAGAAAGAAAGCACAAGTAGGGGGAGCATCAGACAGAGGGAGAGGGAGAAACAGGCTCCCTGCAAGGAGCCGAATGTGGGGCTCTATCCCAGGACCCTGGGATCATGACCTGAGCCAAAGGCAGATGATTAATGACTGAGCCACACAGGTGTCCCTACTTTATGGCATTTTAAAAATAGCATTTGTATCTAAGAGCAGCAGCATTGTTTCTTATTTAACAAGGGGAAAAAAACAAAACACCAAATTACCCAAATTTAAACCCTATGGGGAATAACAGAATATCACAAGAAGATGGATGGATATACAAATACTTCTTACCAGGGGATAGATAGAATCACTCCTTCTCCCTCTCAAGGGAACAGTGATTTGTAGCAGAATTTTCCTTTTAAAAATAAGATGTGTCCTGGATCCTATCCTCTCTCCTCTATATAGTTCTGATTGCATGGGTTCCTGATGTGATTCTTCCATATGTTTCATTTAGGTAATTAGGTAATTAATTACTTTTACTTATGTAATTCTTCAAGTTCTTTTATATACGTTTTTAATTTGCTTGACTTTTAGGCAGGGCAGAATCTGTCAAGGGAAATGGAAAACAGAACCAACATTTCTCTATGTTGGCTGTATAGAGCATCTGGGCTGTATCCTGAACTACTCAACAGTATTTGAGAATGATTTATGGAGCAGGTGGTAAGTGTGTGTATATTACGCCAATGTCCATCCAGGGCTCCAAGAAGAGATGAAGAGAGAAAGGGCCCTGACTTATGTACTAGCAGTTTTTAAAGCACAAAAGTCTGTAGAAGACTAAAAGCAATTCTCTTCAACCAGCAAGTTAGAACCAGAAGTAATGCAGATTGCTGAAGGTAAAGTAACATGTTGTTCCAAATCATTAGGTAAAGACGATTAAAAAAAAAAAAAAAAAACAACTCATGAAATAAAATGCAAGCCCAGTCTTCAAATAAAAACAAACAAAGCAAAACAAAAAAATTTTTGGCCTTCTCACAAGCTCTTTCTCCTAGCTTAATTTCCAATTATACAGAAAACTGAAACCATTTGAGTGAAAAACACATTTCTTTTCTGCTAAAAGGATCAACTGTTTTCTGTGTTTTTATGAAAATGTTAGTTGAAATGTCGTGTCCTTCCATTTCACCTGAATTTCTTGAATGAGTTACTCCAATTTACTATTCCTAGTCAAATATGACTAGCTCATTAAGTTATCGTAAGCATAAAATTACATAGCAATAGTAATTCTGACATTTACTAAGTGCTTATAATGTGTCAGGCACAGTCCTAAGCACCTCACATTTTTTATTCTTATATCAATCTCACTAGGTGGTCCAAATTAATAGCCTTATTTGAGGGTAAGTAATTAATCCAAGACTGCACACTTAGCAAGTGGTTAGACCAGAACTTGAAGCAGTCTGGCTTCAGAATTCATGCTCTTGACAACTCCACTATGTTGCATGGTACCTTGCAAACAGGAGGGACTTGGGGCCATTGGTCCCCTTCCTCCCTCCTTATAAGACTATGGGAGCTCTCTGCAGACACCAATCTTTACTGCCATTCCTCAGAGTGGTGAAGATTGCATCTCAAAGAAGAGGAAATGCCACCTCACTTCTGACTCACAGATAGAGCCAGGAATTTTGTTTGTCCTCAATCTGTTTCTGAAGGAGGAAGTCTTTTCTAAACTGTCCTTCAGGTGGATGAGGTCTGGTTAGCTAGGACAGGAGAGCTGGCCAGGATAACAGTAGCAAGAAAAAGCCTGCTATTTCCTGAGGCTGCTCATGTCTCTCTAGGACAGATCTGTAGGACATAGGACAGAACAGACCAGCAGGCCACCCAGAGCCTGGGTGAGACTGATGGCTGAGAAACAACAGAAGGTAAAAGGATAATGCCTTCCCCAGCCATATTGGAGCCTGAGGCAAAAGAAAAAAATCACTAATACTAAATCCCTTATTTAAAATTTTTATATTTTTGATTTTTTAGAAATGCTGCATTAAAATTTTAGTGATCTTGATGACTGACTGAGGTTTTTCGCACAATATAAGTACCCCTCATACCTCACTCTGGTCCCAGCCCTGACCCTGATCCAGCTGCCAGATGGCCCGAGTTTATTTTCAACCCTCTAACAGCTGCATGTGTATACTTCAGCAAACTACTTGACTTGTGTTCTCATTTGTGGAATGACATAAAAACCTTTCTACACTACAGAAGGATTTAGTGATAATCAAAGGACCTAACATGACAGAAGTGCTTTGGGTTCTATAAATGTAGGCATGAGGAAGGTTTTGTAGAGATTCAGTAGACTTGACCTAAATTGTCCTTATTCCTTCCATAGATTCCCAGTACCCCAATTGGGTCACTGGTGACAGAGGGAGAAGGAAATACTTTGATGGAAAGAGATAGAGCCCTTTGGTGAGTAGGGTCTAAGAGGAGAACCTGCTGCTTCTTCCATTTGTAAAGCAGAGATACTGGGGCAGGATGTTTGGCTGTAGCAGTTACATATTCCTTCTTTCACTTCCACAGAGTTCTAGTATATTCTCCAGGCGTGGGACTATGGACCCTGATCCCCAGCCTTAAAAGGAGTTAGACTGTACCAAGTGAAAATATTGATGAAGATCTAAGTCCTGACCCACTGTCTTTCTAATGTTGGACTTTTCATTGAAAGGATCAGTCATCAGATATTTCTTCTCAAATTCTTGGGATTTGTGGGACCTCAATCTCCCTTTACTACAAGGACTTAACACAGGCTCTCACATCTCCTTTCCTCGCAAACCACAAGAAAGGAGTTTTGTGGACGAGGGTGAAAATAATTAAGCAAGGAAAAACATGTTCTTAAGGGAAAATGCAAAGTCTACCATCATTATATTATTTCCAGATTACTTTGAAGATGACTCATGCAAAAAAGACAGTTTTTTAAAAAAATAAGATCATGCCACATCCATTTTGCTGTATTTGTTTCGTATTTTTAGTTTACAGACGGTCCCCCCAAGTTCGAGTAACCTGGTTCCCCTGTCTAGAACCATGATGCCGAAATAGAAGTCAGAGGAAAATTTGTTCAGTTTCTGATGGATGGAGAAGGCCTATGGGTGAGAGTCAAGGGTCTCAGAACAAACAGGTGACTGGCTGCGCATACGGAAGAAGTAGATCTCTGCTTGGACTCTTGCTTCTGCTGCTACATTTGCAGTCAGTGGAACTACTTGGTTGGGTGTTATAAATTATTGAGTGTGCGTCCTCAGATCTTCACACAGGGAATGGGCACATACCCACTCTCCCAGTTAGTCCTTCAACCACTTTATCGGGTCAGATCATTTAACCACTCAAGACTAAGCCACATTGGGAAGAAATCCTAAGTTAGAATTCTGAATTTTTCATATGCCATATCCCTCTGTTTCAAGGACTGTCATAATAAACACTTCAGCTGACATTTCTCCTTTTCAGCTGCAACTCCAGACCTGACTTTGAGTCTGTGCTCCTGTTGAGAATAATGCTTTTGATTTTTATGCACCAATCTTCTCCTTTGGACAGTCAACATATACATAGTGCTAGAAAAAAATGCATCACGCCTCTCTCCATCCCCAGGAAGTGCTTCAGAATTTGTCTTCATGAACGTCTCACAGTTCATCAAAACAGGAAGGAGGAAGTAATGAACTATTTCATAGCAGGAGAAACAAAGACATCAGACTAGCAGGCAGCTCTGGCCGGGGCCAACTAGATGGATTTTGCAGGGTCTCCCTGGCCACATATACATATCTTTCCTGAAATATACATATCTGAAGACAAACAGGAATTGAGGCAGCAGCCTGATGCTGAAAACCAACTGCGTGTGATTTCAAGGTCCTCGATGGAGAATGCCTTGCTTTAAACAGAGGAGAAAAGAATTAAGCTATGGGACATCTAGGATTTTCAAGGTGTGTAAATTTGAACCACACTAGCAGTTTAGCTGGTGTTAGTGTTACCATGTTAACACTGTTATGACAGCATTATCCAAACTTCTTCAACCCAGACTTCCCACTGCCATTATGAACCTTTCATCAAATGAACAAAGAACAGTATCTCTGCTTCATGTTCTTCATTCAATCATTTGTTGAATATATAACAAGTACCTCCTTGTGCTGGTAATCTACTGCTACATAACAAATAATCTAAACCCTGGGGACATCAAGCAATAGACATTGACAGTCTCAGAGTTTCTGTGGGTTAGGGATCTGAGCACAGCTTACGAGGGTCCTCTGCTTTGGCATCTCTTGCAAGCTGTGAGCAAGGGGTCACAAGGTCATAATCCTCTCACGGCTTGACTGAGGAAAGATACACTTTCAAGCTCATGTGGTTGTTGGCATCCCCAAGTTCTTTACAGGCTGTTGCCCAGAGTCCATCTGCAGTTCCTTGCTTCACGGGCTTCTCCAACTTGGCAGCCTGCTTTGCTGATAATATAAGCCAAGAAGGAAAGAGAGAGAGAGAATCGGCTAGAAAGATAGAGGTCCAAATCCTTTGTAACCTAATCATAGATGGGACATTCCATTACTAAGTCCAAGTACTATTGTTAGAAGCAAGGCACCAGGTCCCTCCCACATTCAATGGTAGGAGATTTCACAAAAGAGTAAACACAAGATGGGTGCATCATTGGGAGTCATGTCACAAGTTAACCTCCACAGTTCCCTAAGTCAGGCTCTCTGCTTAGTGATGAAGATATGGTGACAGATCAAATAAGCCTCCTCCCTCCTGAAGTCCACTGTAGCAGTTGGAGATACTAACTTCTGAAAATCCAAGGGACATCTATAAGATGGAGATAAGTGACAGAGTAGTCAAGTAAAGGGAGTCAGCTATGCTTCCTCTTAAGTCCTGGGTCAGGTGGATGAATGAGAGGTGGGTCTTTGAAAATTCCTTTAGAAGTCGGAAGAGTAATTCCCAATACAGATGGGGTATGTGGTTGCTAATAGGAAGTAATTAGAAAAGAAAAGATAATAAACCCTGTGCTGATAAAACTGCCGCTTCAAGTCTCCTTGCAAGAGGAGTATGCCTTCTTTTTCTGAATTACACATGTGTACTAATAAAAAGTTTCCAGAATAGGTTACAACTTGTAGCCAAATTAATGTGCAAGCACCTGGCTGTCAGATTCTCCATGAGGCAAACTTGGTAGGGAAGGCTCCTGCCATGATAGGAAAAAAGAAAAATAAGGGGAACCTGGATGGACTGATATTTCCTCATTATTGCAAAATAAAGATAACAGTAGTAATTAACTGTGGATGGCAGCATAATGCCTCCCACCCCCAAAGATATGCACACCTAACCCGCAGAATTTGTGAATATGAACTTAGATGGCAAAAGGGACAGTTCAAATGTGATTAAGATTAAGGACCTTAAGATGGGAAGATTATCCTGGATGATCCTGGTGGGTCCAATGTAAGCACACGAGTCTAAAAGTGGAAGAGTGGGATAGGAAGTTGCAATGGCAGAAGCAGCAGTAGAATTTTAAAGCATGAAGTTGGAGAAAGCAGGCCAGCACCAAGGAGCATGACTGGCCTCTAGAAGCTGGGAATAGTCCCCAGCCCATAGCCAGCAAGGACATGGAGACCTCAGTTCTACAACTGAAAACACTCAATTCTGCCAAAACCCAAATGAGCAAGGAATGGATCCTCCTCTAGGGCCTCCAGAGAGGAACATAGCACTGTAGACTGTGATTTTTCACCCCATGAGATCCAACTCAGACTTCTGACCTACAGAACTGTAAGATAACAAATCTATGTTGTTTTAAGCTAAGTTTGTGATCATTGGTCATGGCAGCAATAGAAAACTAACATCTTTACTCATAGGACTGTAGTAAGAATTTAGTTCACTAATATATGTTCACAGTACTGGAAATCCATCTGGCACACAGTCAGCAAGCTCTCTGCATGTGTTTGCCATCATCATGACCCTGCAACCTGAAAGTTCTTAGTTTATAGATGGAAAATCATGACCCAGCTGAAAAATCACTTAAAGAATGTCTCCACATACTGTTTATTTCCAAATAAATCCCTTGTAATGATCACCTGTGCCACGTAATGAGCTGCACGTTCCTGATGCCAGAGCCCTAAAGATGACCAATGAACAATATTTTAACGCTGTTCAGTATACTGAATAAAGTGCCTACTGACCTTTTAAGATTTAACAATCTATTTTTTTTTTCATTCCGATAATTTCCTCTGGATTTACTTTAATTCATTTAGCATTGAAATAAGATTGGAACCATAGGTCAAATGCTAAAAAAAGTTTATATCATGATACGTGTTCATCTTAGTATTGCCAGGTTATCATTTCCCCCCTCTTTTTCTGTTTATTCACCACTGTATGCTCAGCACTTGCAGTGCCAAAACCCAACCAGTCCTTACCCCAAAGGTGTTGCTCAGGGCTGGCTGATTGAGGTGGAATTGTTGTAGGGTATATCAAGGTATTTTTAACCTAACATTTTTTGAATCCGATCCCATACTTATTTTTTATTATTCATTCATTCATTTGTTCATTCATTCATTCATTCATTCATTATTAAAGTATAGTTGGCATTCAATATTATATTAGTTTTAGGTATAGCTCCCATATTTATCCTTAGGATCAAGAAACTTGCAGAAAGTAAGGGAAACCAAGATCTTTCTCCCCGTTCTGTCATCAAGAGACTTACTAATGCCTAAACATAATTGGCAAGAGAGGACAATGCATTATAAGTTGGGGGTCTTAGATTGCGGGATAGATACTCTCTGGCATGTGGGGTGATTTCAGACTATGCAAGAACAGGGTGCTAAACAGCATTGAATCAGAAAGCTACTCTGCTTTCCATCTTTCTGACTACTCTCAGAAGTAAACCTTAGTTTTATGCTAGGCTGCCCTTAGCATCCTTCTCATACTTGGCTTGTCTCCCTCTGCACCCTCAAGAGAAAGAGCTTCAGGCTGAGAGACCCAAGCTGGCCCAGTGTGGCTAGAATTTAATTACATTGTTTGGCTCCTGTTGTATTTATTTCCGTGGATACCTTCTGTTTGTGGCAAATGAAATGTTTTTCTATTTTCAGTAGTGGTATAATGTTGTCTTTTAAAATTACTTCATTTAAATTTTTAAAAAGTGAGTCCAATTTAAGTTTTTTTTTTTTTAAGAAAGTAAATACTGCCCCAGATGGTTCATTGATATGGCGACAATTATAAAAGAGTTACAATACTAACTGAAGTTTAAGAAATAGTATAAAAAAATGGAGTGTGTCGTAGAGGCATAAGTATAATATTTGAGAGGAAGGAGACACTATTATCAACTGAGTTGGTCAGTTTCTGATGGGCCATCATGGAGGAAGTGGAATTTGGCATGGGGCAGTGACAGAGGAATGGGGTTTGCCATGGTTGAGAATACGGCGTGTAGACCCTGGGATGCAAAGCTTGAACCAAAGCAGAAATTGCCTAAACGACAGCAAGCAGAGTATTTCCACTGAAATGAAGGCACGGGTACGGAAGTAGTGATGGATGAACCTTAATGAGGCTATAGAAAAATCTTCCGTTACAAGCTCTCCTTCCTTGAGTCAAGTCTACAAAGTAAGAGTTTCCTATTTCTCTCCAGGGACTGGCCCAAGCTAGCTCCCAGATACCGCCATGATAACACAATATAAAGAGGCCCTCTGGGATCCGGAGTCCCCATGCTGCTGTGGTTGTTGCAATTGCTGGAGGCTCTCCCATACACCCCAAACCTTTTGATACACAGCCCATCAACAAAGGCTACATATCCTACCAAAGTCATTTCATTTCTATACCATTTTGACCAATTGTGATGTGAAGCTAACAGGTCTGTCTCTTTTTCATTTTTGAGAGCCTGCAATTCTAAGAGATGTCATCCATCTGATGAGTCCAACATGAGTATTCATGGTTTGTTGAAAATTTGTGAGTTTAAAAAAAAAGTCATCTTCTATATCTGAAATCAAATAATTATTCTAAAGTTAGTAATGTATGCCCCTCTGCCTGAGCTTAACAGTAATGGAAGAGAGGAGGTTCATGGGGGAAAGACTTAGAGGCAGCTGTTAGTCTTAGGAGACTTTAATAAGTTTATAAATTTCAGATTTCCGACATTTAAAGAATATGAATGAACTGAATAATATATATAATATATACAATAAAGAACTGAATGCAAGTGTTAGACATCAAATCTGATAAACCTCAGCTGGTTTAGTGTCCTGGAAAAGTAGAATTTTGCTGGCTGGGTTGTATTAGAAGGGCTACAGGAAACCTTTGAAACCAAAGAAGTATTTATTGTCACCTGCTATTATTGTGCCTGACATCGTCACTGATCATTAATGACTAAAGTATTTGGATTCAAGCATCAGAACCCCATTGTTTATACCCTTGGTAAAGTATCACAAGGAGCCATTGATATCTTACCATGAATCAGAAACCTCTTTGATTCATAAGGTGACACAAGACACACAACTTTTGATAGAAAAGAGGCTTACAGAGAAATAGTGCATTAGGAAACAGATTTTAGTGGGGTTACATTGAGAACCTGGTAAAGAAGAAGCAGGAGTGGCCCATGTAATAATTTATAATAGTATATTTTGAGCACTGAAAGGACTCTAGCCCAATCAGAATGGGCATAGGCCCTTACCCACTGGTAGGGCTGCAGTGGTACATTCTGACTGAGCATCCATACTAAGAAAGGCCATCATGTAAGCAGGGATCTCAAAGACAAATTCTCAGAGCACTGTAATGTTCACTCATTCAACAAACAGGATACTTATGAAGTTCCTACTGTGTGCAATGTGCTATATACCAAGTGTGGGGATGGGATTTTGGAAAGGCCCTATATTTCAAAATATTGTGCACTGCCATAACAAATAATATTTAGGGTGTTTTTCTTTAACTCCACATTCTGTGGCAAATTTTAGTGATTAAAAAAAAGCAACAGTAATGTGATGTCACTGTAGGAAACTGGTGACAGTAATGTGATATCACTGTAGGAAACCGGCATGGATCCATTACCTCTTGTCTTAGCATTATGAATACCTATGATCTATAACAACAATAACACATTCTCTCAGGGGTTCTATTTTGCTTGAGCTAACCCCACACTTACCTTATTAGGTCATGAGCCTCATGGAGACCCACCAGGCAAAAAGACCTGTCTGACCCCACATGATGTGAGAAACAAGTGACAACTTGGCCTCTTCAGACAAATTGCTTTGTCTTAAACTCTGCTATTTCCATCTATTTCCTGCCACTTGTAAAATTAGCAAGCAGCTGCCCTTTTAGGCTATCATTTGTCTACTGGCCTCAGGAAAGCTGATGTAGAAATGTGACAGATAATATAGGGGTTAAAAATTACCAACCATGGTTGAATGACACACCAAATTGTCATTAAAATATCACATTTCTTCCAATAGATGATTAAAAGTATGTTGTTTTCTTGGGACACTAGAGATATGGTGAGGCAGGGAATTTTTTATTTCAGCTAATCATCAGCTGAGGAAAAAAATTATTTCAGTTGAGCTAGTAGGTTGCAGAGGATGGAGGAGGAATCTTTGAGACCACAAGGTTATATAATAGACATCCATTATTTTTGCATGCCTAGCATCTCTTACCCATTCTATTGGCAAAGGCACTTAATTTCCCTTGGGGTCTATTCTTCCCCTACTTTCAAGTCCAAGTTTCTCCATTTCCTGACTTCATAGATGGGCATACGACTCAAGGCATGTTCATCAAAATGTTTCACCCACTTGAGCACAATAATTGCTATAAAGATGGACAGATGAGTCAAATGAAATCAATAAAAGTCAATAAACTCAACCTTGAATCGTTTTTAGAAGAGCATGATGGGGAAGTCTTCGTTCCACTGGGGTTACAGAATGGAGAGAATGTAAGCCTAGTATCACTGGCAAACATCCTGCCACCACAAGGAAAATCCCAACTGGGTGAAAATGAAAAAGCTGTAATGACTACTTTTGAATCCCTGGACTGAACCCTTAGTCACTTGAACTGAACATTCCTTTACTTAAACTAATTTTGAAAGGACTTTCTGAACAATTCAGGTAATTCCTCCCAGAGGCATTTGTATCTCTTTCCTCTTGGTAATAAATTGAAAAATCTTTGTTTCTTGGTAAAGAAATTATAGATATTAAAATCTGAGGGATGGAGCAATCTCAATGGCCCTGAAATTTTTCCTTAGGCAACAACCAACTGTTCTGGTCCCAAGCAGGCTTCAGTGCCATAAGGTGCTGGACAACCAGACTGAAATAACAGTCATGAGAGTGGCCCATCATCCCAAAGAAGGAAAGTCTAACTATTCACACATAAACATCAAGCCTAATTCAGCAAGGCCATCTGTGATTTTTTTCCAGTCTCTAGAGCAGCACAGAAGAGTTGACTATCCTGCAGATTACTCCTTACTACATTACAATTTAATTTTATATCCTGTCTTTTTCATTGCTAGACTCTATCATGAGGAGAAAGAAATACCACCATCATTGTCCATCAAAGGTTCTGGTATCTGGGGAAAACTTTATCAGCTTGAAAGAAAATTAGAAACGTTAGAGAAAAAAGTATACAGCTGTTAATTAAGAGTCTGACTGAAAAGAAAAAATTTCCATGTAAACACAGTCTTTTTTAAAGACTGATTTCTGTTAGGAAGATGAGGGTGACTATAAGAAATTGAAATTCTGATACACTGCAGGGTCATCAGTTATAAATCTAAGTCTTCTTATAAATCTAAATCTAAGTATCAACTCACTGCTACTAGAAAGATAAAAGGACATATAAATGTTTTCTATTGTTTTCTGTCAGTTTATCCTGCTTTGGGATTAAACCGTCATGGAATTAAATGAGACCATTAGGATCGCCAAGGAAGCAGTAAATCAGTAAAGTATGAATTCTAGAGGTAGATTAACTGATCTCAGCCAATTACCAAGTGTGTGGATTTAGGGCTCAATAAATGCTTATTACTACTACTGTGGTCATTGTTACCAGTCCAAATCCTTCATGCAGGAAGCTTATATCCCAAGGTGGCTTAAGGGTTTTAGCCCAAAGTTACCCAGATGAGTTGTACATCCAGGTTTAGAACTCCTAGATTCAGAAATCTCCATTTTCCACCTTCAAAATGTCAAGTGATAGTTCTATTTGTATCGTATTTTTAAACTATAGTCAAGGAAGCTTCGGATATTCCTTAAAAAGAAGAGGTTATTAAAAACTTGTGGGAAATAAACATAGGAGTGGAGATTTAAATCTTTTAAATTGTAAAGAGTCATCAATGAATAAGAATGTCTAAAACTGCAATAAGTAAAATAAAAAATTCTATGCCATGCACCAAAGAGATAATCAATTATGAATTCCCCCAGACTGAATGATAAGAACAGTTTCATTGCTAAAATTATGGAGACAAATTTCCCTGGAACAAAGAAATTACAGGAAGTATAACAAGACAGAAGGCAGGCAAAAACCCGTAATTAACCGAAGTTTTTACCTGATGTTCTATATGCAGTTTGTTACTCAGTTTGGCTTGTTAGCTTCTTAGGAGTTCTCTACTAAGGCATATCTTCCCATGAGAAACTTATTCTCACACTTCAACTTTTTCTCTTCCTTAATCCTCTCTCCCATTCCTCACACCAAACCCACAAATGAGCTATCCTGTTTTCTCTGGACCCTGTTGGGTGATAACTGTTCAAGCTGATCCACTGCTCTGGGTTAACTGTGTGACAAGGAGCTAAAGGCTCAGCATGCCACACTCTTGGGATATATCTACATTGTACATAAGTCTGTCTTCCAGAAGCTCAAGATTTTAGCTCAAAGGAACAAGGTTAATGAGAGAAACTCCAATAGGTATGAAGGGGAGAGTGAAGACACAGTAGCTGGTAGTGCTGTTCTTTAACAGCAAAGATCCCTCACTTGGATAAAATGGACAGGTTCATACACCAGCATCACATGGAGCTTGCTCCAGAAACGGGTGAGATGATTTAATATTTAAGTTAACCCCAGAATTTATATATTTGTTTTCATATCCACAAACAGAATTCAGTTTTTACCTAGACCTTTATTTATAAAAAAATATTCTTACCTGGAGTTTAATAACTTGTAGCAAAAATTACACTAGCTCAGGTAATGGGTTCTGAGTATGAATAATATTTTTATTCTTTTTTAAAGCAGATGAATATTTTCTTAAAGTCTCTGAGTTTTGTTTAAAAGTGCTCAGAAACAACATTTAATGCTCTCAACCAAAACTGTCGTTGGGATTCAGATATATAAATTCATATCAGAAACTGGTCAGCTGGGGACCACTTGCGTATGTAGATTCCTAGCCCATCATATTTACAAGGGATGGGTGAAAGTTTATATAAAGAAGGATAGTTTAATTTGCTTATTTTTTATCATACTTGCAATTGTAGAATGTTAAACTTTTAATTTTGGAAAATGCATCCAAGGTTAAAATTGAACAATGACATTTGGTATAGATGTTAAAAGCTAGTGCATGCTGGTATTTTTTAAATAATTTCTTTAATAAGCAAATAAATAAAATAAAACCTTTACAAAGTTAAGCAAAGATACTTTTCCCTTTTCACACCACTGGGATATTTAATACACAAAAACAATCTGCCCCGTCGGATGGGGACAGTGAAAATATTTGAAAAATATTTTCTGTGCTCACAGGAGGAAAACATAGAGCAAAACTAACTGATAAAGCCTAACTTAGATGTTAACTCACCATGGGACACTGGCTGTGCATTCATTGCCAAGAGAATGCCTTTGGGATGTTGGATCAAAGAAACTGTTTAATTCCCCAGTTTAACCAGTAGGGCATAATAGCTCTGAGATAATCCCTGGCTCAACAAAACAAGATGGAAGACATACCCATGTAAATAGGCTTTTCTTTTTTTTTTTTTTTTTGCCAAAGCTCTCAGATATGACCAGACAATTATACTTGAAAACACAAGTTTATTTAAAAGAAGTACTAGTGTCCAAAAGAATACTTTCCACTTTGTTGGGGCTAACAGAAATCTTTTGCTTCTGATAAAATATTTTTCCTGATGCCTGTTGGGATCTCATAAATATTTATAATAAATTCCTCTGGTTGCTTAAAGAGAATGGTAGTTTATTTCAGAAATCTTGAACTTTATATGGGTTTGTATAAAAACTTTTGACAAAAGAAGTTTCACAATAGGCTTTCAATGATGAAGACATCAAATTTAGTTCCTTAATCCCAATAGTACTAAAACAGAATTATAGGAAAGTGAAATTATAATTTATAATTTTCCACCCAACTTTGTATATGCCTAGTTATAGAGAACAAGAATATAATCAAATAAGGAAAAATACTCTAGGTGATCTTTGTTTCATCCTAGGTAATCCTTGGCATTTCAGATCAGTAAAGACTGGGCAAATCCTGGGATAGAGTAAATAGTATAGATCTGTTCCAAAGATAATCAGATGGCCGGAACTTCTATCTCAGTGTAAGCCCACAGGCCCCATTCATGTGCAAAAATTTATCCAACAGCCAGAACAAAATTGGACTCCCTGGGTTTGATTCAGATTAGAGCCTTAGGAGTTGGTCAACTCAGGATTTAACCATCCAGGTAAGTAAGGCAGAAGTTTCAGCTCTTCTGAATTCTTAGTCAGTTCATACTGTGAGTACTTTGTATGGTAAACACCTTCTGGCTCCTATTTGTTTGGAATCCTCAGTATTTAAAGCATACACACATTTATAGATACTCACCCTAGGAAACAGATTCATCCTTGGTCGTGAAATTGCCTAATAGTCTTCCATATGTAAGGGCCTATCCAGCCAGAGCAGCCCTACCCTGGTTGAACTGCCATTTTGTTGTAAAACTTAAATTGACTCTGCCACCCCCCCCGCCCCCCAGCCAGGGGAACTTACTTAAAAACAAGTCCCGGAAACCAGCTCCGGGTAACAAAGCCCAAATACAAGAGTGGGTCAGGCCATGTGGAGGTATTCAATCGGTGGGGGCGCATACTGTCTCCTAGCTACCAAGGAGTATGGGCCCCGCCCTTTGGGCACCTTTTGGGCGCCAATTCTGAACTAGGTGATAGGCTGGTTCAAATGTCTACTAGGGTAAATTGTAATTCAATTGGTCACCTAGCATGACTGTGCAGCTTTCTCTGTGTATTACAATTTCATTGGCCACCTGTGTGTGGCCAGGCCCAACCACATGGCCTTTGCTCTATAAAAGTTAGTCTGGAAGCAGGGAGGGGTCATCCTCTCTGTAAGGGGCGGCCCTGACCGGTCTGTTTGACGATCAGTTTGATTCTTGATGCTTGGTGCGAAATAAAGCTTTGCTTGACTTTCGCTTTGTATCAGTCTCACTCCTTTAATCATGGACCCATTATTGGCATAACCATTTTTGGGGGACAAAACACATACACACCTGTGAACATCTGTGAACATGAGCCATCTGCTTGAGTCTTCGTCAGAATTTATTTTTCCTCATTTGTCTTTTAAGATGCATACTCTTTAAAAAAAAATTACTTATTTTAGAGAGAGAGAGAGTGAGTTCAGGGAGAGGGAGATAATCCCAAGCAGATTCCTCTCCAAGCATGAAGCCCAATGTGAGGCTCAATTCCACAACTGAGATCATAACTTGAGCCAAAATCAAGAGTTCGATGTTGAACCAACTGAACCACCCTTAAAATTCATTCTTTCAGATCACTTCTCTTTCCTTTCTGGATCTCAAACAGCTGACTTTTTATGGGCTGCATCCCTTTTTCTTTATTACACTGGCTTCCAATTGGGTTTGACCCAGTGGAAGGGAGATGTTAAAGCAGGAGAAAGCAGGGTTAGGTACCCAATTAATGCCCACTAAATTCCTTTCCACATGCCCTGTTATCAGGGCAGTTCCAGACAGACTCTCATACTCAAATATGTCTAGATGTCATCAGGCACCTAATCCTGCAGCCACCCTTAGGAACACATGTTTTTCCAAGTACTTTGACTAATGTGCCCTTCATTGGGGAGGAGGAAAAAAAACAGTTGAAATACACAGTATTTCAATAAGAGCTCTCTTCAAAGATGTTCCAACATCAATCTATCTCTGAAATGAATCTTTCACTTTTGTTTTTATAAAACCTGGGGCTACGTGATGGGCTTTGGTTGCAGAGCTAGCTGTAGGTGACCCCTTTGACAAAAGTGCTGCATTCATGACCTAGTACTAAATTTTAGAATATAAGGATTAGCTTGTTACCATATTTCTCAGCTTTGGATCTACAGCTAAAACATAAAACCAAAGAAGTCTCATTTCAGTATTCTATTATGAATGTGACTTTTCCTATGAATTAGATGTGTCATTCTTACAGAAAAACAATTCTGAACTGGAAATACACCCTAAAATTTTTCTTCCACCACACCTTTCTGATTATACTATGGGGTTCATATTAGGATCCAGTGGAGTAAATGGTGTGAATTTTATAGAACAGAATACACATGTTTTAATATGGTTCAAAATCAGTTTCCAAGTTCCAAAAGTAAAACTTAGAGTAAACTTCTGCCCTTTAGGTGAGCCCTTACACAAAATATATCGATAAGAGAATAAAAAAGAACACTCTCTAAAGCCACTCCAGAACTGAAGGAAAGGCAGAATTCTCATTTTTACCACTCCAGGCAGTAAACACATAGAATAATGAGAAGGGGGAGGGGTTATTAGGTATCACCCCAGAAGCCTGTCAGTATAGCAAAGGCAATCCCAGTGTGAAAGACTGCAACATAAGTTCTACGGCATCAGGCTGCTGCCTGAGTCAAGACCCAGTTTCTCCTTGCTTTTGGGATAACTGAATGAAGCAAGGGCAATTACACTTGCATGAGCCAAGATATCCAAGCCCCTACATTACACCACCATAACCAATTATACTCTTAAAACTCAATCATGGCATTTTCCTTTATATTCCAGTTACTGCACTATAACAAAGTTGCATCATATACCTGGTAATACGAAGTCTACCATCTTCATAGAAGTTAGGCATCAACCTAGTAACTAAAGGAAGAAAGTCTCATATCAAAGTAACATTTTATTTATTTATTTATTTATTTATTTATTTATTTATTGGAGACCCAGTCTTCAAAAAGGAGATTTTTCAGAGAAACTGGCTAAACCAACATGCGGATAGTTCATATTGCTGTGGTATATTTTTAGTGACTAGATTATCTTATCTAAAAGTAGCTGATCCTACTTTCTTGGAGTCAACAGGTTCAATGCTTTCAGTGTATTTTTTTTCAGTGGTAGTAATGGTATTTAATATGAACATATTTCATCATATACATCCATTACTATCTCTAAAATGGCCCTGCTTCATTCAATTAAAAAAACATTGTTTGAGCACTAAAAGTGGAAGATGCTGTTCCAGGTGATAGTGAGACAAAATTGACTAAGACATGGTTCCTGCTCTCCAGGAACTAATGATTCCTCTGAATAAACATTCCCTCCATGTATATAATATAATGTGATATGTGGGTATATTCATGGGATACTAGGTTTAAAGTGCCATGAAATTCTGTGTGTATTGTGGCCTTGTTATTTGTCACTTGAAAAAAAAAATCAGTATTTCTCTAGACAGAGATGAGGGGAAGGGCACTCAGGGAGAAGTAACATGTACTTGATGGTAAAATTCCTTAGAAATCCAACATTGAAAGTTTTGGTGTCATAAAATAGGATTTCAACTCGTTCTGTGCCAGGCATATGTTTTAGTCATAAGAATTCTCATTTTCACATAACTTAAGAAACTTTATCATGTTTGATTATTGTTACCCTCTGCCAACAAAATGAATAAATTATTTATTCTCTCTGATTTTCTTGTAAGAAGTCTCACTGTATTTCAGCCAAATTTTTCCTTTTCTGTTCCATAGACTTAACAATTTAAAATAGATACTTCCCATACTTCCATGCCTTCATATGGGTTGCTAATTCTTCCTGAAATAGCCTTCCTTCCACCCATTGCATACCACCTAATTTTTTCACATTTTGTTTCCATTTTTCTTGTAGATTCTTATCAAGTTTCCTATTCTAAGAAGTATTTATGAACCCCTTTCTTTCATATGAATTTGTGTCTCTACTGGGTACTCCTGCATCACCTTGTACATATGCTTTTCACAGGCCTTACCACTCTTACTGTTACCAATGGTTTGTCTATCTCTTTTACACTCATTCTGCTAAGGTAGGAATCATCTTCTTCATCTCTGATTCCATAGTGATTAACACAGGGCCCAGCAAAGAGAATGCAGTCATATTTGTTGATGAATGAATAAATGGGTGAATGATGTGGAAGAACTGAAATCAGAATCCAGTATTTCTCACAAGTCCAATACTCTTTTAATTCTTTTATAATAAACTACATAAAAAATGAATGTGTTCTTAAGCACCAATGTACTCAAAATACATCTTGATTATTGAAATTAAGGACTGTCTGATTCTGGAGTAATGTTGCAGTTTTTTAGTTCCTAGGAATAAAGGCTCATGCTCTTCAAATATTTTCTCTGTGAGATGAACATAGAATTATAATCTAAAAATATCTCAATAGACTTGAGAAAAACCTAAATCTAAGAGGATGAAAACTGATGGAGATAAATTTAAGCTTTTATACAAACACATGATAGGGGAAGGACATAACTCAGCAGGAGCATAGTTGGAAAAGACTTAAAAGTTAATTTAAAGATCACTGTGGGTTTTGTATAAATCTGGAGTATGATTTAGTCCCCTGAAAATCTGATGTAGTCTTCAGCTGTATCAATAAAAGTATTTTTTCTGAAGTAAGAAAGATAAAAATCTTATTCCACTGCTTTTTGACACTCTGGAGTAATGGTCTTCAGACTGGAATATAACTACAAGAATATGCAGAGACTTGAAAGGGAATAAGCACATGGATATTTTAAGGGGAATGCATTTCCAGATCATCACAGTCCATACTTATTCTTTTCTAACCTGATCCCTCTGAGAAGGTGACTGTAGTCAAGATTCTTCTTTACTGCCCCCAACCCCCATCAACATTTTCCCATGATATAAAAGGAAGATATAGCTCTCACTCACCCACAGTCTTGGTGTGTTGCTCAAAGTGTTAAAACACTTCAGAGAAAGAAAATAGAAAGAAAAGAACAATTATACAAATCCTTCAATTAAGGGTAATTCATCCAAATACCCTCTCCATCTAACTTACTTAAAAAGCACCAACTCAACACCACACAAAAAAGATAATCACATCAAAAAATGGGTAGAAGAAATGAACAGACACTTCTCCAAAGAAGACATACAAATGGCTAACAGACACATGAAAAAGTGTTCATCATCATTAGCCATCAGGGAGATTCAAATCAAAACCACACTGAGATACCACCTTATACCAGTTAGAATGGCCAAAATTAACAAGACAGTAAACAACAAGTGTTGGAGAGGATGTGGAGAAAGAGGAACCCTCTTACACTGTTGGTGGGAATGCAAGTTGGTGCAGCCACTTTGGAAAACAGTGTGGAGATTCCTTAAGAAATTAAAAATAGAGCTACCCTATGACCCTGTGATTGCACTACTGGGTATTTACCCCAAAGATACAGATGTGGTGAAAAGAAGGGCCACCTGTACCTCAATGTTCATAGCAGCAGTGGCCACAGTCACCAAACTGTGGAAAGAGCCAAGATGCCCTTCAACAGATGAATGGATAAAGGAGATATGGTCTATAAATACAATGGAATATTATGCCTCCATCAGAAAGGATGAATACCCAACTTTTGTATCAACATGGATGGGACTGGAGGAGATTATGCTGAGTGAAATAGATCAAGCAGAGAGAGTCAATTATCCTATGGTTTCACTTACTTGTGGAGCATAAGGAATAACACAGAGGACATTGGGAGTTGGAGATGAGAAGGGAGTTGGGGGAAATTGGAGGGGGGGGATGCACCATGAGAGACTGTGGACTCTAAGAAACAAACTAAGGGTTTTGGAGGGGAGAAGGGTGGGGGGCTGTGTGAGCCTGGTGGTGGATATTAAGGAGGGCACCTATTGTATGCAGCACTGGGTGTGGTGCATAAACAATGAATCATGGAACACTGAAAAAAAATTTTTTTTTAAAGCACTAACAATAAATATTTACCTTTTTGTTTGTTAATCATTTATCAAAATTTATAATGGGTTCCTGCTTTGATACATTACATACTGATATTATATGCTCATAAAAATTTTTAACACATAAATCCTATCATTATAAGAAATAAAAAAATTAAATTGGTTTTATCACTACATAGAATAATTAGTGTTATTAATATATGGCATTAAGTAAAAAAATGTATTACATTAGAATAAAGTTCTGTGGGAGAAATGAAATAAAATTATGATTCCAAGAAGAAATAAGAGTGAGTCTAAGTCATCAACAAAATACAAGTGCATGTGTTTTTTCAAAATGGATAATGGTGAGTATGATGAAGTCTTAGAATATAGATAAGGTTCAACAACATAGAGTTCGGAGCCAATGGACAAGAAAGAATTCTTGAGATGTCTTTGGTGCAAAATGGTGGTTTATTAAAGCACGAGGACAGGACCCATGGGCAGAAAGAGCTGCTGCCCCTGGGATGTAAGGAGTGGTCCATTATATACTTGCAAGTTGGGAGGGGTTTAGGGATGGTGTAAGTCTCTGAGGAATTTTGGAACAAGGTTTCCAGGACCTTGAGGGGCTAGCTATTGTTGGGAAAAAGGTTACTCATTACCAGTAATAAATCCTTTTCGAGAGACCCTTTAGATGTTTACCAGTGGGCCATATACTTGGGAATGATTGTCAACACTATCTTGGAGGGTTTAGAGATAAAGTTTCCAAAGGAATTGTTAAAGTAGACTTACAGTATCCTGGTTGGGGGTACAGGTCGGTCAGGCTAGGATTATCCTTTGACTTAGCAAAGCCCTAAGGTGGGGGTAGTTAGGTCCCTAGAGGAATGTCACTCTGCCTGTTTTAAGGGCTTGTCAGTGGGTAAGGAAATTTAATGATTTTTCTTCTGCCTCTGTTTTCCCACATCAAGTATTAAATCACCTTGTGTTTATATTCCTTTGGATATTTTAAAAAGAATGATGCAACACTTTTATTTTTAAAATCAATATCTCTGAAATACTGGAAATTACATCCACTGCAACTATTTATACTTGTGATGAAAAGTTTTAGATTCCTACTTTCAAAGGAGTACATAGTTTTTCAAAGTTCTTATAGGGAGTACATGAGTAAATCTAACCATTGTCCAGTGAATCACATTTAATAGTTAGCCTAACACTTCAAAAGGGGCATAGAGAAAATAAGATGGCCAAGGAAGAATCATAGGATGGCAAAAAGACTTGAAATAGTCTCCTATAAGAATTCTCAAAAACAAGCAAGCAAACTAACAATGAGTACTTACCTAGGGGAAGAAAAGAATCTATAGACCTATAACAGTGATCATCAGCTCTTTGGAAAGCTGTGTTTATAGCCCACAGGACAGGTCAAGGACTAGGGGTGTAAAATAGCAGTATTTCAGCTCCTATTTGAATTTTCTTCATGGTAGAGGACCTTTTGTTTACCCCTCTCTACACAGTACCCTGATGTAATCCTCGGCAAATAATAGGCACACAATAAGTATTTGTTAAATGAATGAGTAAACTTAGTATGGGAAACCATTTCTCAGCATTAAATCTGCCCAAAGATTAAATGGACTACCACAGAAGTTCCCTTCAGGGAGGTATTCAGTTTCAAGTTTAAAGGGGATTAACACAATAGAGTGTTTGTTGGCTGAGATGGATCTTTAGAGTCACTTTCAACATTCCTGTCCTGGAATTCATGATATAATTACTTCCATATCAGGAAGAACTCTATGTTGAGAACCTAAATCATTACCAGAAAAATAATTCCATTTTTTACACATATGTTTAAGAGACAGATATTTTTTTTCTCTGCCCAGCATTAATAGGAATCGCTTTTGTGTAAATACGTGTCACTTTAATATTGTTAGAGAATGTTGAGTTTGTGGTAGACATCACTAATTTAATTGGGGCAACTTCAATAACCAGAATCAATTAGAATGATAACGAGAGGCAGGTGGCTGTGTTAATTTCTTTCTAATCGTGTCTGTGACTCACTAATTTAATAATTACAGCCAGTGTACTGAATTTTCCATCAGGGCTATCTTAACTGGATCCAATTAAGGAAGGCTTCTGGATACCTCTTGAAATAAGCAGCAGAAATTAAACTGAAAGAGGACTGGAAATGCCATTTATTTCCAGAAGACTTAGAAATTCTTCTTTCATTTCTATATGGGAAAATTCTCCTAAACTTCTTTAGTAAGAACTTTTTACCTTTTCTACAATAAAGAACAAAGTGAGGCAAATATCTAGGTAATATAATTCAAGATGATAGAAAACCACATAACAACCGTGGCCCTTTGAAATCCATCTTTGCCCAACCACTCTGATTTCTTTTCATCTATATTTAACCCTGGCTTACTGGTCCCTGGACTTCTATAACCCAGTGTGGAGAACCTGCACCCTGGTAGAGGTTCTTACTTATCTGATACCACGGACAGCTCCTCCTCTTTCTCCCAATAAAGAACCAACAATAAAATCCATTTTGTTTTTCCCTCTTCTAAAAGGTAATGTTAGGTCTTCAACTAAACCAACTGTCAATCTTCAAGAGTCCTATATCTTTAGTGAACACTTCTAGGAGGCCATGGAACTCTACACAAAGTTTTAGTAGCTGCAGACCAGTTGGCTCAGGTCAACACCTCTTCAGATATCTCTCTGAAAGCTTCATTTTGAAAGCCAATATTACCAGGGTAATACTTATCATAATCTTGGGGCGCCTGGGTGGCTCAGTGGGTTGAGCCTCTGCCTTCGGCTCAGGTCATGATCTCAGGGTCCTGAGATCGAGCCCCGCATCGGACTCTCTGCTCAGCAGGGAGCCTGCTTTCCCCCCCTCTCTCTGCCTGCCTCTCTGCCTGCTTGTGATCTCTCTCTCTCAAATAAATGAATAAATAAAAAATCTTTAAAAAAATACTTATCATCTCTCTCACTCTCTGTTATATTATTATTAATATATTTTTCATTTAGTGAAGAGATGTTATTGGAAATTGTTCCTACTTTGCCTTTGTAAAAAACAATGTAATATATGACTCTAGAAGTCTGGCCCATGCCCCAGTTTATTGTTGACAAATTGTGCTTCTCTCACTTTTTTGGATCTTAGTTTTATATAATTTTTAAATATGAGGATAATAGCCATGAAGTACCAGCCCCACAGTAATATTACATCCCTGATACCTATGACAATAGGTATACAATAGGTGTACTATAAATACTATAATACAGTTACAAATAAGAAATGACTAATTTTACTCTTGACTTCACCTCCGCTCTTAATTTTCACTCTTTCAGCAAATCCTGCAATGTTTATATTTAAACTAGTCAATTGTTACTTCCCTGTATTAGAGCAAAACTATAGAGTTTTCTCATTTTATCCCTTCAACCCAGTGATAATTACTCTGCCCAAATCATCTTCTGTTCTGAGCATCTGATTTCTCATCTGTCAGTAGCTTCTCTTGACATTTATATTCCTTTTTAAACATTTTTGCCAGATCAACACAAAATAGGACAGGGGGAAAAAATCCAACCCTGAGTGTACCTGGTCCCACATCCCAATCCCTGAGAACCCAAGAGCAATTAGTGCCTTCTTGAAGACTGTCTCTTTGTTGTTCTCTAGTTACTCCATGAGCTTACCTGGACCGAAGTCAAGTTGTTGGAATGAGTAGTTACTTTTCTAGCTCAATACTGGCTGTATTCCCCTTTCGCTCCCTTCCCTGTTCCAACTCCCATACTCTTTTCTTGAAAGGAAACCTATTGAAGATGAAAGGACACAGATAGTGCAGCCAGATTTGAATCCTGTCTCCACTGTTTCCCTGATAAGTGACTCTCCTGAGCCTGTTTCCTCATTTGTATAATGGTGATAATAACAACTAATAAGCAAAATAATAAGTGAAGACATTTTTGGAAACCAGAAGGTAAACAATAAATGACAGTTGACTTTGTACCAAGTGTGACTCTGAGTGTTCTGTTGTCAAGTAGAGTGTTATTGAACAATGTAATATATATTAAAAATAATAATTTCTATTGTAGATGCTATATGCTTATAATGATTCCATTCCCTTTATAAGCACTTTATGAGTAAAATGTGAAACAATAGTAATGACAATATAATAAAGTGAGAGAAAATCTGGAAAAATAGTCGATGCTTTCTTATATAATTTTTACTAATTATAACCTAAAAAAGGACATTATTTTTTTAAGATTTTATCTATTTATTTGACATTGAGAGAGACACAGAGAGAGAGAGAGAGGGAGAGGGAACACAAGCAGGGGGAGTGGGAGAGGGAGAAGCAGGCTTCCCATTGAGCAGGGAGCCCAATGAGGGGCTCCATCCCAGGACCCTGGGATCATGATCTGAGCCAAAGGCAGATGCTTAACAACTGGGCCACCCAGGAACCGCGACAATATTATTTTTTAAGTAATTTTGAAACTCAGAGTAAACAATGTAAATAATTTACCCATATTTTTAAAACATATTTATCCTCAGGGTTTTTTTCTCCTTTGTTAACTATTATGAAAATAAATTACCATAGAAGATGTTTTAGACATATTACTACTCAACTATTCTAAATTAATTGCCAGTATTATCCTTTGAGAAATAAAACAAGATGTGTGTAAGCAGACTGCAATACTATTAGTTAATTAAATTTCTCCTAGCCTTGTAAAGCAGTCAATATTAACAGTATTTGAAGACCATTTCCACTAAGTAATACATTTATTAATAAGTTGTGTATTTTTAAAAAATCAGTATTTTAGGACTTCTGAACATGAGATATTTACTATGCACTTACTCTCAAGAGCATGTACCCAAAATGTTTCCATAAACAAAGCTCTTGAAAATTTGCTTTTATTCAGTAAACCAATTTTTACTGCTTAACATAACTTGTCTACAGCTTGAAGTACTCCCACATTTCATACACACTTTACAAATAATTGGAATATTGATATACAAACATCATATGCAATGCTGGATGAGGGCAAAGCAGTTACACATTTGCCGCAAGTAAGAGAAATATGTGTGTGTATGTGTGTGTGCCTGTGTGTGTGTATGTGTATGTGTGTATAGACACACACATATATAATTTGAAGTGGAATAATGCAAAAGGCAAATACATAGTTGAAGAGATGGAAACGTCTCAAATGGAGGGAGACACGATGTTGAGTTGGGATGTCTATAGAAACCTATTCCAGCTGTCTCAGTCAAAACTCATTCACAGTGTTATTTGCCACCTGCAGCCAACACATGCACAACCCTTCAGTCTTATCATTCATTCTCCACAATACCATATTGTGGTAAGCTGCAAAGGCACTACAATCTCCATTTAAATAAATTTACAAAGTACAAAGATAATTAACCAGCATTCTGGAATAATAACAACTTTAACAATAATGCAAGGAAATTTGCCCAACACAACATGCATCCTGAGTTTCCTCTGAGATATTTCAGAATATATAACTCAACATTTTTCAAACATAAAGAAAAAGTCAGGAAATATTATTTTCTATTTTACTTTAGTTATGGACAGTCAGGGAAGCATTTAGTAATCTTTGCCTGGGAGAAAAATTTTATTAAAAAAAAAAAGAAGAAGAGTCAATGAGAAATGAGTCAGATTCAGAAAAAGTGAAGAAGATGTGTATATATTCTCAACTAGAAAAAAAGTAAAGGAAATTGGTGCAAACAAAGAATTCCATCAGCTTCCCTGTGAATGGAATGTAACCTTTCGTTCACTGAACAAATAGATGCAGTGATATGCCTGAAGAAATGACAGAGTATCTGTCACTGCCTATTAGGAACTCCCCCCAAGCCTAATGTATCCCTTCAGCTATGTTTGGAAAAGTCCCACTGAATAGACCAATACATTCCCTTTTCTGAAATAGACACTGCAACTTAGAAAACAGTAAGAAAATCTCCACATCCTTGAAGTTGCTCTCAACTTTCACTTTGTCTCAGCTGCTATCCTCCTCTGCATCACTTTTTCACGCTCATGTTTACCCGTGAACTTCTCACCTACGTCATTTTATGGTCAAGTACTCCAATTAGTCAACTTGCTACTTTAATTTTCCTGATTACAAAAAATAATACCTATTAATTATGAAGAATTGTTAAATTAGAGAAAGGGACAAAAAATAAAGTAAAAACCACCCATATTCCTACCATGTAAATAAACTACTATTAACAACTGATGCATTTTAAATTATATATTTCTACCCCCTTAACAGGCAACCATGATATAATGCAAAAAGTTTAATCTGGACTTTGAATTTGTCTCATTTCCCAATACAATAGGATGCTTTTATAATGTAGATAAATGAAAAGTCTGATCTACATGTTTGAGCAAGAATATGTCAAAAACCTTATGTTGAGAAGGGAAAGCAAGTCAAAAAATACATTCGGTATGATAGCATTTATGTAAAATTTTAAAGGCAATTATTCAATATCTTGGCATATTATCTGTGGGTACATAATAGGTTGAAAAATAGATAAGCACTTAAGAAAAATAGCTTCAAGGTAATTAATGAGCTCTTGGGAGGAGAAGATGAGAGCAGAGTGCCAGTGTTTAAACTGTACTGGGAATATTTCACTTCTGAAAAAAGAGATATTTAGAAGTGATAGAAATGCTCATTATCTTGATGGTGGTGATTGTTTCATCAGTGTCTATGTACATCAAAACTTAACAAATGGTACACTTTAAACTTGTACAGATATAGGTGACATATGTCAACTAAACTCAAAGCTGTTTAAAAAAGCAAAAGTCAAAAGTGATATAAAGAAAACATGACAAAAGACAATTTAACAGTTCTGAATTATGGCTCGTGGCTGTCTGTGATATCTTTCTCAACACTCCTTGGTACACCTTAAATATCGCAAGTAAGTAGAAAAAAATACTACCTTGTCCAGAATGCAAAAATAAATAATAAAATCCTCTTTTTCATTTTTTTAATCTGTAAGAACTTTACAAAATGTTACGCTTGTATGTGGTGGAAATGGCAAAGAGCTCTTTCTAGAATGCAAATGGAGGGACAACATCAGGCCATTTGGAAGAAATGCAGAGCTTTCTCTTCTCTGTGCTATCAAAAGCCCCTTTGGGGGAACTTTTTCATGCTCCAAAGAATCTTTGCCCTTTTATGTCAAGGGGAGGAGTTACTTTATATGTTTATGTATATTTAAAATATTTAACTGGGAAGTTTCCCTTGATATTCAACAAAACGTGTCAGAGACGACCTTGTTCACCTAAACTCAGCACCTTGTTGTGATCTGGCTGTCTTTACCGCTCCTGGCTCAGTATCCCCTCCTCTGTGTCTTCTTCCTATCAGATCTTTCACGCGCACCCCCCCATGGGTGTTGTGAGTAACTACTGCTAGGATTGTCCTATGGTTAAATAAATGCCCATGAAGCCCTTAGAGCAGCATCCAGGACCTGGTAAGCACAGGATAAAAGCCATTGATCATGCACATGATTGTTTTGTTAGAGGAAGCATGTGCATGTCGCCTGGCCCTTCCTCACTCTGAGAAAACATTGAGCAGTTGCCCACTACCTTCAAGGCCAAGTCCAACCTCCAGATTCCTCCATCCTCCGTTTTCATGATTTTTACCACTTCTCTTGGCAAAAACTGCTCTAGTCAAATTTATTCTACTTTCATTCTAAAGACCGTGTGTTTCTGCACTTTTTCTCATTTAACTTTTCTGAAGCCTCACCCACAACCATTATCAGGCTGCCACAGGCCTTAGAAACATTTTATTCTATACACTAAAATCTACTTGCTTCTAGTATCTGAACTGCTCGTGTTGACATTCAGACCACACGTAAAAGAGAGAAACAAAATTAGGCGGTGTATCATATTTCCCCCAGTAGACTGTAAACTCCATAAGAGAAAGTTCTCTCTTCTGCATTTTATGGTTTTGTGTTTGACACAAAGCTCAAGAGGTAGTAGGGATTTGGTAAATGATGGCTGAGAACTGGGGGGAAGAACAATTGTTTGAAGAGAGAAGTTATTTCATTCCAAACTAGTGTTAGGTTATACCTGGAATCACTACTTAGCTCATCATTTCCAATCCTCTTTACTTTTTCATTTAAAGTCAAGTTTCTGAATTTTCCTCGAAGGCTTCCTGGTTGTCTGGAAGGAAATCAGCCTCTGTTACTGACTTGAGCGAATTCAGGTTTGCTTATTCCCCCTCCCCAAGAGAATAAAAAATCAGTAATCAAATATATATACTCTTAATATATATATATCATTTATGTGTATAAGTATTTATAATATGCATGACATCTCAAATAGTAATAAGTATCATGAAGAATGATACACCCAGGGTAAGGGGGCAAACAGATAAGCAGTGCATTTGTAGGATGGGTGATTAGGAAAATCTCTCTTGAAAAGGTAACATTTGAACAGAAACCATAAAAGTGAGAGGTTGAATCCTTTGTGTATCTTGGGGCATTGGAATCATTTGGGAAAAGATGCAAAAGTAGTTTCAAATATCTTAGAGCAGGAGCTTACAAGGAACCCAGTGTGGTAGGAGCCTGGTCTGTGAGGGAGACTTTTGGGGCTGGATAGGTATTGAGGGACAGATCACATGAACCTTGCAGGATAGGGCAAGTATTTGGAATTTTACTTGTGTGAAATAGGGAGCCCCAGCAGGTCTTGAGCAGAGATATGATATGAGCTGACTCGCATTTTAAAAAGGGATCACATTGGCTACTGTGTGGAGAGTATGAGTAAGGGGGGAATGGGGAGCCCATTGGGAGGGTACTGCTGTTGAACATGTGGGACATGGTGGTGGCTGGCTCTAGGGATTTGCTATTATAGGTAATAGGACATGGTTAAATTTGGAATCTATTTTGAAGGTAGATCCAGTGGGGTGTGTTAATGGATTGGACGTGGAATACATGAAAAAGAGAGAAAGCAAAGATGTTTCCAAATTTTTCAGCCTGAGAAACAGAGCATGCTGTGGTCCATTCTGCTGAGATGGGTACCATCTTTAATTTCAGTTTTATTGAAAAATACCTCCCTAAGATGTACTATACTTTGTTACTGTATTAATAAGCATGAGTACAGAGAAAATGTCAATTTCTGCTTTTTATTTGAAGATCTTACAAGAGGCTCAGAAACATGATTTTTTAGTAATATCATCAACATATATAGAGTGTGATACCTTGTTGTGAATTACTTTGAGTCAGCCTGATGGTATAGCAGTCATGGCCTTAAAGAGAATTCTAAAAAGTAATATTCTAATGCAAGCTTGTTTTTTGGTCCTGATTTTTTTTCTTTGAAATGGAGAACAGAGAAAAAAATAATGTGTGGCTCCACTGAGTTATACTTTGTGGTTTTTTTTAATGATACTTGGCTTATCACTGACTAATCCATCAATGTCTAATAAATCTTGATACATGATCAGGATAAAACAAAGGGGACTCTCACAATCACTAGGGCCACAGTCTTCTGAAAATTAACATTCTTGCTTTAGAGTGAGTAATTAGGTATTGAGGTTTGCTTATGCCCCACCCAAGAGAATAATAAATTTAAATAATTTAAATTTAAATTAAAATTTTAAATAAATAAATAAATTTAAATAAAAAATTAAATAAAGCCATCTCATTTTTTGCTTTGTTGGATTTGTATCCCTTCATCAAGTGCTAAATATGAAACCATGTTATTAAAATAGCAGGAGACAAAAATCATCAGGAGAAAAGACCATGAAAATAGCCACTAAAAGCACCTGACCACCTTGGTCTGGTTTTATAAGCCTACAGCGTATTACCCACCATGCTTGAGGAAAAAAAATTGAGGGAAGAACATTGGCTAGAACTCTTGCCGGGCTCTTGTAGAGGTAATAACACATTATCCCTTTCTTCCAATATTCCATGGCTGCTGAGAAATACCCTAGTGAACCTTGGCTAGGGCTCAACATTGTAATTTTCACAGTGGGAACAACATTGCTTGCTTTCTTGAATATCTGCAGTGGTCTCTTCCCCACAGAGATGCTGGCTACTTTATGGGTCTGCTGATAAGCCCTGTACTCTTTCACTGTAGAAAGTTCTCCCATTATAATTTTAAACCCTTGCCTCTGATATTCAGGCTGAGACTGTCTGACTAGAGAGCATGACTCAATATTGAAACAACTCAGCTAAACTGCCCCCACATACCTTGCTGACCCCCACATGTCTTACTCCTATCCTCAAAGTAAAGTCTGTTCTCTCTTCTTAGCCCTCAGGGAAAGAAGTACCCAGGACATAGGGAAAACTATGAACTTTGGCTACTTTAACAGAAATACATTTTCTGTAAGGCCAGACACATACATTTTCATCAGTATCATTGATCCAAGGACAATGGAGAGCCAGCCAATTCACTTAAGAAATCAAGGAGGATTTAAATTCAGTTTTCTGAACATGTTTAGCTTATCCTGAGATCTACCAATGCACAAAGATAGTACAATTTTCTTTTACTAAAACAGCTCTGTGATCCATGCTTGGCAATATTGTCAGATCATTGATACAACACCTACGTGTGCAGAGGGGCTGTGCTAGGCATTATGTAGGTAGAGAGGTACAGTCTAATTAGAGAATTATTAATTTTTTAATTGCTGCTGTAACATATTGCTACCAACAGTGGCTTAAAACAACTAAAGTTTATTAGCTGATAATCCTAGAAATCAGGAGACCAACACAGGTTTCACTGGGCTAAAGTCAAAGTGTCTGCAGTGAGACTGTGCTTCCTTCTGGATGTTCGAGAAGAGAACCCATTCTCTTGCCTTATGTAAATTGCAGACGCTGTGTACATCCCATAGCTCTTAGCCACTTTCTTCCATTTTAAAGCCAGCAATATTGTACTTCTCTCTGACCTATCTTTCCTTGTTACATCTACCTCTGACCTCAGCTGGAAAAGATTTTCTACTTTTGAGGAATCAAGTGACTAGGTAGAACTCACCTGAATAACCCAAGACAATCTCTCCATTTCAAGGTCTTTCACCTTAGTCACATTGACAAACTCCCCTTTTTCCATTTTAGGTAAAATATTCTCAGGTTCCCATAATCAGTGTGTGGACTTCTTTGGAGGGCCATTATTCTGCTCTCCATAGAGAAGCATGATAGAGTGAGACCAGGGGCCTCTCTTCATATGAAATATTGTTGAGTCCTCAAGTTTCTTTGAAATTATCAACATTTAATGGGAATAGAAAAGAAAATGCATAACACTTTTCTTACCTAAATTTGCTTAGGATTTCTAAATCTGACATCCATAGTTTGTAATTAGTATTTGATCTGAGAGGAAAAAAAGAATGTAAGGAGCTGCTGCTTCTTCTTTATTTATTTATTTATTTATTTGACAGAGACAGCGAGAGAGGGAACACAAGCCAGGAGAGTGGGAGAGGTAGAAGCAGGGTTCCTGCTGAGCAGGAAACCCGATGTGGGGTTTGATCCCAGGATCCCTGGGATCATAACCTCAGCCGAAGGCAGCTGCTTAATGACGTGCCATCTAGGTGCCTTGTAATGAGCTTCTTTTATGCAAACCCATTTTAAAAGACTGAAGAATACAGTCCACTCAAGTACCTAATTTTCCCACAAGCCCATCTGTTATGATTTAAACCATGTCCTCAAAAATCTGTATGTTGAAGTCCTAGCCTCCAATACCTAAAAATATGACTTTGCTTGAAATAAGATTATTGCAGATATAATTAGCTAGACCCTGAATATAGAGATCAGAGCTATGCATCTATAGGCCAAGAAAGGCTAAAGATGGCTAACAAACTAGTTGGAGCTGGGGGAGAGGCCTGGGACAGATTTTCCATCATAGTCTTCAGACAGGACCAACCCTGCCAATACCTTGATCTCAAACTTTCAGCCTCCAGATCTGAGAAACAATAAATTTCGTTGTTTAAACCACTTAGTTTGTAGTACTTCATTATAGAAGTCCTAGAAAATTGTGTACCATCCAACTGAGAGAAACCACTTAGGAAACACATGCTCAGCCAGTCCCTGTTAGACTGTGCTAGGACTGACAACATTGCCTCCCCCAGAAAAGAATAGGAGCAAATGGACCTAAGGCAAAGTAACTTATCTTTTCTTTGTGTGCATCTGTATATACTTATACCTCTCTCTCTCTCTCTCTCTCTCTATATATATATATATATATATAATCATTTCATAGGATCTTACATGGAAAACATAAAATGGGAGAAGGATAATAAGCCAAGGACCCTTCTAAGTCATGCTTAGATTCCTGACCCACAGAAACTGTGAGATTATAGTTAAAAAACAAAAAACAAAAAACAAAAAACGCTAACTTTGTGGTAATTTGTTACATAGCAATAGATAATTAGCACAGGCACCAAAACTTCTGAGCAGGGTGACTATGTGTGTTTTTCTCCTTTCATCTGTAGCACATAGCCTAATGTTACTTGGAACAAGGTAAATATTGATAGAAGGAAGCCAGGAAGGGTATATTATGCACTAGAATTAAGAAAGTTACAATTTAGCTGAGGATATGCAACTGAAACATTTGAAACAATGTGGAAATAACCCTACTGATTTGTGGCCTTGGGTGTTTGAAGATGGAGCCTGAGCTACACCTGGAAATTGTGGGGGAAATGTAGGTGGGTGAAACATGGGGATTGGGGAGCAATGAATAAGACATGCCCAGGACAAATGATGAACTTGGCTCATGGGAAGGATAAGATTGGGTTGAGAGGGAGAAACAGCCACCTTAAAGAACCTAGAGGTGGTAGCTTTGAGGGTCTGGTGGTGCTGAACATGTCTGTTATTTGCAGAAAAGGACATTTGAGTATTCAAGACTGCAGGGCCCAGGGTGCACCGCTCTGGTGTGGGGAAGAGTGAAGGAGGTTGTTGCAGAAACAAGCTGCCCATTACTGGGGAACATAGCACTGACAGACACCTTCCTATTGCCATCTGTTTTCCATGCAGCAGCCAACCATTATTTATAACACAAGCCAGAGAACATCACAGTCTTCAGAGCATATCACACTCCTTTCTCAGAACCTTGTACTGGCTTTACATTTCATTAAATGAAAATCGAGAGCGTAAATCACCTGTTAGATTCTGTCATATCTGTGCCTCCCCACCTGCCACCTTACTTCTCACGTTGTTCCTGGCACACAAGTCTCCTTTCTGTTTCTTAAACATGGCAGATACCCACCTACCCCCATCTTGGCTAACTTCCCCTACCTTGCAAAATATTAGCTATATGTGTCTTTTCAGAGATGCTTGTTGGAAATACTGTATTGTCTGGATATTCCACTAGAAAGCAAGCCCAGTGAAACCAAGTGTTTTCTGCCTTGTTTTAGTTTTCTGCTTTATTCTTAGATATATCCAAACTGTCAGTGTAAGAGCCTGATAGAGAGTGAGTGCTCAGTAAACATTTGTGGAATTGAATTGATTTGAATCACTAAGGGTGAATTCAGGAAAGGCTGTAGCATACTCTGTGTCTAAGAGGGTAGAGCTGTGGGGAAGGCCCTCAGTCACTTGAGTGCAGAGCTGGATTGTTTTAGCTGACTTCTGCAAGGCCCTGTTCCTGGTGGGGGATGATGGAAGGCAGTAGCACTGAACTTTGTCAGAAAGAAAGCTTGGAAATTCCAAGGTTGCCTCTACAGCAGGCCAATCCCAGAGTGCAAATGATGGCTCTTTTGCACCGAGGCTGATTCCACCCTCTTCACAGAGTAATGACCTGGCAAAAGAGAAATTTCAGTTGGGAGACAGATGGCATTTCCAGGAAGCAGCTTTCAGCAGCAGTGCAGACCCTGAGGCCTAAGTCCACCCAGAAGAGGCCCTCCACATGACTTGGCATCAGACTAACTCTGTTCTCTCACCCTTTGTCTCCTCACCTCTCTTGAAGTGCCCTTGTCATGATCTTAAAATGCAAATGAAAGACTAAGCATCACTGAGGCTCTACAGAGACACCAGGAGGTCTGGGGAAGGGAGAAAAACATCCTTATTATTCCTTCTTCTTTTTTTTTTTCCCAACATGAGCTCAGTATTATTTATCTCTTTATATAAAATTCTTTATTTTTTACATTTCACTTTTTTCTCTCATACACAGCCCCCAATTCTCCCAAGACCACAACTAACATGTCAGGCAGCACCAAGGTCTCATCAGAAGACTCGACTGGGGAAGGATCCATTTCCAAGCTTATTAAAGTGGTTGTTGGTAGGACTGAGTTCTTTGTGGGTGTTTGGACTGAGGGCCTCAGTTTCTTGCTGGCTGTCCACTGGAGGCCATCCTCAGGCATGTGCAGCTTATCCATAGGATAACTCACAACATGACGGCTTGATTCATCAAAGTTGTCAAGGGAGAGGGACAGAAATTATCATCATATAAGACAGAAATTACAGTGATATATAAAACACAATTATGGAAGGGACATCTCATTACCTTTGCCATAGTCTGCTGATAAGAAGGAAGTCAGAGGTCCAGCCCACCCTCAAGGGCATGAATCCCAGGAGACAGGGGTCATTGGTCCACCTTAGAGTCCATCTGCCACACAATCTAGACTCAGTTAGAGATGTCATTCCTCAACAAGACACTCAAATAAGGTGAGACTGCAATGAAGTCTCCATGAAGGAGAAGTCCATGATGCTGTGAAATTTTCTTGTGGCAGATGTGAAATTGACAAATTAGAAGAGAAACTTTTTCTGAGAAAGAAACAACTAGACTACGAACTGAAGTGGGAGTAGGGGTTAAGTAGTTATTTTTTAAATCATTTCTTCTCCTTTATCTCTTCTCTGCCTCTGAGTCACTCATTTAAATCACAAAGTTATTCAGAGAACAAAAGATACACAGAACATTGTATTTTACATAAGATGAGCTCACTCTAGAAATGTACAGAGCATATGTCACCTTCTTAACAGTAATCAACTATTTCTTCAAAAGGAAAGGGAAATGAACAGCTACAATTTCTAACATTCTCATTTATGAACACTTCACTCTGATGATTACAAAGAAGAAAACAATTTTAAAATATAACATATTGATTCAAAAAAACTTGAAATTTAAAAAAGACTTCTATGACTTTTTTTTTTTTTTTCCCCACAGTTGCAGAAAAGGAAACTAAATAGTTGAATAAGGCATCTACCCACACTGAGCAGTCCTGGCCATTGAACCCAAATAACCTTGTATTTCTCCTCCTGTTTTCTCCTTATATATTAGCCCCAAGGACAAAAGTAAGCAACACCTCATTTAATTCATCTCATACTGAAATCAGAAACTCAGGATATGTGAATTGATATAAATACGCATAAAAATACAAAATATTCCCTAGTAAATGAAACCTACAAAACATCATTTAACTGTTTTTTTCAAGTTATGAGAACATAGTTAGGAAGCCATTTATCATTCTTTTATAGCATTTTTTTTCTTTCCTTAAACCACTTATTATGTCTTTTTTAAGATAGTAAGGGAGCAGTTCCCCAGTTTGCTGTTGCTTGTTTTATGTCCTTCTGTAAGATCAACTATTTTCTCTCCTTATGTGGCTTCTACAAACCTTCCTCCCACTTTCCTCTGACATCTCTCTGATTTTCAATTCATTACAATCTAAGAAGACTGGAAGATCCCTAAGGAGAAACTAAACTCAGTGTGTGGAGTTGGTAGCTAATGCCATATAATTTCTAAGTCAATACTACAGATCTGAAGAGGATTTTATTTCTCTCTAGAAGATGATTTATGGTGCTCGCTTCAGCAGCACATATACTAGAAGAAGATTTATGGACCATGTTATAACCCTGCTTACTACTCAGAACAGCCTTCATTTATTTCTGTATTTAAAATTATTTCTGTATTTAAAATTTAAAATTTAAATTATTTCTGTATTTAAAATTATTTCAGATAGCTGAGACTGACAAAGATTAACCACTTAAAGAATAGGTCATGACATTGTGTGTAAAACTGAGTGACAGACATTCCTATTCCCTGAAGCAAATTGCACAGATTTTATAATGGTCATTTTTCCCTTCTCAGAGGCTTTTATATTTTTGTGTGTACACTCACACACACACACACACACACATAATCATAGAAAAGTGCAGAAAGGAGGAAGTTTGTTAACTGGATCTGGTACAATATAGTAACTTGAAATTTTTATTTTTACTATAATGATATCAAAGATTCACAAATTGGACTTCATCAGAATTTAAAAGTTTTCTGCGTCAAAAGATAACTATCGAGAAAGTGAAAAGGCAACCCTAAGATGAGAGAAAATATTTGCAAATCAATATATGAATGGGATTAATATAAAGAATATGTAAAGAATTTCTACAGCTTGACAACCAAAAAAAGAAACAATCCTATTAAAAATTGGGCAATACTTGAATACACATTTTTTTCCAACGGAGGTATACAAATAGCCAATAAGCACAGAGAAAACACTCAATATCAGGGCACCTGAGTGGCTCAGTTGGTTAACATCTGTCTTCAGCTTGGGTCATGATCCCAGGGTCCTGATACTATAAAGAACAGGAAGCCTGCTTATCCCTTTCCCCCTACCTATTGCTCTGCCTGCTTGTGCTCCCTCTCTCTCTCTCTCTTTTGCTCTCTCCGTGTCAAATAAATTAATTCTTAAGAAAAAAAGCACTCAATATCTTTTATTATTAGGGAAATACAAATCAAAACCACAATGAGATACCACTTCACATCCATTAGTATGATATTTATTAAAAAAAAAACAGAAAGTAGCAAGTGTTGATAAGGATATGGAAATACTGGAACTATATTGAAACTCTTATGCATTGCTGGTGGTTCAGCTACTATGAAAAACAGTAGCAGTTTCTCAAAAACTTAAATGTAGAATTATCCTATGATCCAAAAATTTCACTTTTGATTATATACACAAAAGAACTGAAAGCAGGGACCTGAACAGATGTGTATACACCAATGTTCATAGAAGCATTATTCACAATAGCCAAAAGTAGAAACAACAAAAATATTAATCAATAAATGAATAAAATGCAGTATCTATCTACAATGGAATAATATTCAACCTTAAAAAGGTAAAGAAACTTTGGAAAGAAATGAGTATGCTACAATGTGGATGAGCTCTGAGGACATTATAATAAGTAAAACAATCCAGACACAAAAGGACAAATATTGTATGATTCCACTTATATGTCACATTCATTAAGAGAGCAAGTAAAATAGTGGTTATTAAGGGCCTGAGAATAAGGAATAGAGTTACTGTTTAATGGATACAGAGTTTCAGTTTAGGATGATGAAAGAAACACTATATACCATATGATTTCACTCATAAGAGGAATTTAAGACACAGAACAAGTAACCAAAGAAAAAGAAAAAAACAAAAGAGAGACAAACCAAGAAACATACTCTTAACTATAGGGAACAAACTGATGGTTGCCAGAGGGGAGTTGGAGGGGTGGTGAAACAGGTGGAGAGGATTAAGAGTAAACTTATCTTGATGAGCATTGAGTAATGTACAGAATTGTTGAATCACTATATTGTACACCTGAAACTAATATAACACTGTATGTTAACTCTACTGGAATTAAAATTTAAAAACAATTTAGAAAGAAAGATAGACTATCTACACAGTGAGTCTTAGCAAAGTATACATAACTTCAAGCTATATTTGTATTTAAATAATTAACTTTTTTAACTGAAGAAGTTATTTATAAGTCAGCTATTATAAACATTAGACTTAATGCTAAATATTGGGAGATTCTCCTCTGAGCTCAGAAGCAGAGCAAAAATATTTACTATCACCACTGGTATGCAGCACTGTATTGGAGGGTCTTTCCTTAGTTAATCAAGTTAAAACATTGCCAATTTTGTTCATTTTTTGTTTTTGGAAAAACTGGCCATTACTTTCAATGTTATGTTATTGTTTATTCTGGTCTCTGGTTTATTTATTTCTGACTTTTCTTTGTTATTTCCTTCCCCCACTAAATTTCAGCTAAGTTTCTTCTTTTTCTAGTTGCTGTGCTGTAATGTTTAGTTGTTTATTTGAACTTCTTTTCTTAATATAGGCATTGATAGTATAAATTTCACTCTAACATCTGCTTTTGCTGCATCCCATGGGTTTTAGAATATTGTGTTTTCATTTTCTTTTGTTTGAAGGCATATTTTGATTTGCCTTTTGATTTTTTTATTTAGCCCATTGTTTGTGCAGTAGTGTTTTGTTTAATATTTACATATTAAATATTTAATATTTATGTTGTAGATTTTCCAGCTTTGTTTTATTGTTGATCTTTAGTTTTATACCATTGTGGGTGGAAAATATACTTGGTATGATTTCAGTCTCTTCTTGGATTTGTAATATTTGTAAAATTTGTTCTCTTTATGTGTGATTTATCCGGGGGATTCTTCTGTGTGTATGTGAAGAAAAGTGTATTCATTTTTCCAGGATGGAATGTTTTATACCTATCTTTTAAAACCATGTATTCTGAAGTAGGTTTTAAGTAAAAAATTTTCTTGTTGGAAAAAAAAAAAAGCTTTATTTAAAATAAAGCTTATCAGGTGGGAGGTGAGTCAGGGGATGGGTGATAGGTGAAGGGGATTAACAACATACTTATCATGATGAGCACTGAGCAATTGTTGAATCACTATATTGTACACCTGAAACTAATATAACACTGTATGTTAACTCTACCAGAATTAAAATTAAATCTTAATAAAAATAATAAAAATTCCTTATCACTAACGTGTAACAATTTAAAAAGATAAAAAATAATAATAAAATTTTTTAAAAAAACAGAGCAAACATATTTGCTATCACCAATGGTATGCAACATTGTATTGGAGGCTCTAACTAGTGCAAAAAGTGTGATAAAGTGAGAAAATTATATAAATATATATTTTATATATATCTTATATATATACTATATAAAATATGAAAATATTACTATTAATGGAAGACAAAATTGTGATTATAAAAAATCCAAAAGAATGTATAACAGATGGTTAGTATTAATAAGGAATTCAGTGAGATCATTGAATATGGGTTCAATATTTTTTTAAATATCTGTTTGTCTCTCAGAAGAAAAATAAAAACAAACACCTAAATTTTTAAAAAGATATTATTCAGAATAGCATCAACTAGCATTGACTAACAAGGAATAAAACTAATAAAAGTTGTGTCAGTCCTCTACCCTGAAAACTATAAAGCCTTGGTGAGAGAAATTAAATATTTAATCAATAGAAGGATATATCATGTTCTTACATCATAAAGGTATCAATAACTACCAAATTGATCTAAGAATTCAATGCAATGTTAGTCGAAACCCCAATAGTTAATTATGGAAAACTGACATGATATTATAATTTATATGAAAATACAAAAGGCCAAGAATAGCCAAGGCAATGGTGGTAGATTAACATATAAATTCCTGTTTTTTTACTCTCCTTAGTAATATTATATAATCTACACTCTCCTGCGAACCTCACATGAACAGAATTTACTTTCTGGATGCCTCCTGACTTTGGGGCTTGGCTGTGTAACTTGCATTGGACCATGAGATATTAGGGGCTGTCATGAAAGCAGAAGCATGAAATAAGTTTGTATGAATGAGTTTTATCTCTAGCATTTTGTCATTACCATGAGAACAAATTCAAGGTAACCACTACCTCTTCAGCCTGGAATCCAGAATGAAATCAATGGAGCAGGACCATTCTAGACTACCTAACTGCAGCCTGAATGAAAGCCATCAAATACAATCCACAAATCCAGGAGCACAATAGTAAATCTTTTTTTTTTATTTTTTTAAAGATTTTATTTATTTATTTGCCAGAGAGAAAGGATAAGCAAAAGGAGTGGCAGGCAGAAGGAGAAGCTGGCTCCCTGAGCAGGGAACCCAAGGGGGGACTCCATCTCAAGACCCTGGGACCGTGAACAGAGCCAAAAGCAGATGCTTAACCACTGAGACACCCAGACGTCTCAAGAGTAAATGCTTACTGTTGAATACCACAAAATGTTAGGCTGGTTTGTTATCCAGTACTTTTATAGAAATAGTTCACTGAAACAAACCAAAACAACATATATATAAGGAAGAACAAAATAGGAGAACCATGTATCAAGACCTGATAAGATCTCTAGTAATGAAGACAGGCTGGCACAAAGATAGACAAACAGATCAATGAAACAAATTTAGAGAAAGAATCACATATAAATAATGAACTAATTTATGACAAAGATGGCACTGAAGTCCAGTGGGAAAGGAATAATCTCTTCCACAATTGGATACCCATCTGGAAAATAACGGATCTTGACCTCTACTTCAACCATACACAAAGTAAATTTCGAGCAGATTTAATGTCTAAATGTGAAAGAAACAGCAAAATGTGGATGAAAACACAAGACAATATCATCATAAATTTTGGTAAGTAAAGATTTCTCAAACTAGACACATAAGTCTCTAACTATAGATGAAATAATTGTTAAGTCCAACTGCATTAAAAGCAAAAACCTCTGTCTATCAAAAGATACAACTAAGAAAATGACTAAGAAAATGCTTATCAAAAGGTACAACTAAAGATAATCCACAGAGTAAGAGAGCATATTTGCAATACACGTATTTGAGAAAGACTTATCCAGAGTATATGAAGAACTTTTAAAAAAGACCTCCAACATAAAATGAGCAAAAGATTTGAACAAGCACTTCAAAAGAAGAAATCCAAATCATCACTAAATCTAAAAGAAGATACTCACCTTCTAAATCATCCAGGGAAGGAAATTTTAAATCAGAATGCAACCCATTCAAAAGTGGTTAACATTAAAAAGGCAAAGAACAAAGGGTGTGCTTGAGCATCCATGTCTGTCCTCAACTTTGCATTTAGTATTGTCATTTTGGTAGCTCGGAATTGCCAGGGTAGGAGTATTTACATTACAAAACTGGCAAACACTGCAAATCATGGCTCTTTTTCTCCCCAAAGAGATTATTTATCTACACACCACTGTATGCAAGGATATAGAATGATTGAAACTTCCATACCACACCCATGTAAACGTAAATAATTATTTTGGAAAACTGGTAATATTTTCCAAACACGAACATTTGCAATTCCACTACTATGTATATATCCAACAGTAATGCACATATAGTTCACAAAAAGATATGGGCAAGATTATTTTTAGCAGCAGCATTACGCATAATAACACCAAACTGAGAAGAATCCAAATGTATCACCAAACCTGATTTTTTTTAAATGATAGTATATTCATACAATGGAATATTGAGCAGAAATATAAAAGAATAATCTACAACTATACACATCAATGTAGATGAATCTACCAAATACAGCTCTGGGTGAAAGAAGCCAAACACAGAAGGGTAAATACTCTGATTCCATTTATATAAAGTTCAAAAACAGGCAAAACTGATCTACGGTATTAGAAGTCAGGAAAGAGGTTAGCCCTGACATTAAAGAACTGACTGGAAGGTGTCTAACGGGAGAATCTGGAGTGTGAGTAATGTTATTCTTGATTCTGGGTGCTGATCACTTAGTAAAAATTCAGTGAACACTTTACTGCTTGTTATAGAATTCAGTTGGACATTGGACTTTAAAAGGTAAGAAGCCAGACCCCCAAAAGATAGATAAACACACTGTGATTCCATTTATTTATTCACAGGCAAACAAAATGAATGTGTGGTGAAAGAAATCAGAATGTTGTTGATATTATGGGGAGTACTGACTGGGAGATGGAAGATGTGGGCTTCCAGGAGCTGGAAATTATCTGTATCTTGACCTTAGCGGTTACATGGGTATGTACATTTCTGAAAAGTCATTGTACTATAAAGTTAAGACTGTGCACTTGACTGTTGTTAAGTTGTAATTCAATAAAGGAAGTTGAATTACTGTGGGGAATAAGACTAATCAACCTCGTGTATCTTAATAAAAAAGCATTGCTTCCTATTGCATATTCCTCATGCTCAAGAGTTAAACATTTGCTTCATTTCTCTGCTCACTGATGGGGACCCAAAGGTGATAAGAATTCAATGAAAAAAGAGAAATGGAGGGATGCCTGGGTGGCTCAGTTGGTTGGACGACTGCCTTCGGCTCAGGTCGTGATCCCGGAATCCCGGGATCGAGTCCCGCATCGGGCTCCCGGCTCCGCGAGGAGTCTGCTTCTCTCTCTGACCTTCTCCTCGCTCATGATCTCTCTCACTGTCTCTCTCTCAAATAAATAAATAGAATCTTTAAAAAAAAAAAAAAGAGAGAGTTTATTGACTGTTCAGTCAGTAAATACAGGGACTAAATAAATATAGGAACTATACTAAAATCTATGGAGTAATACTGCTCTCAGTCTACAGTTTAGCTGGATAAAAAATATACTGAAATACATAAAACATTTACCAAGCAACACAAAAGCAAATTAATAAAGTATCACAAAAATAGCTTTCTCTGAGGTATAGTCAACTTTAAAATATAATTTTCGGACATAGGAAAACTTAACATCTCTTTTATTTTTTCCATTTTCATTTCTGCTGCTAATTCTACCTGCTTTGAGGAACATATAGAGGTACCTATAGTAAACACATGAAAAATCAAGTATGTTTCTATTTTTAGAGTGATTTTTCAATCACATGACTTAACTTTCTTTTTGAGTAAAAAAAAAAAAAAAATTCTTTTAAAAGGCTAAGTTAAACCTATCATAAAATCTGTAAAGCAGAGCTCTAAATCATTAAGCGGGGAAGAAGCTGGGTTTTATTGATCATAAAAAGCTAAGAAAAAGAGAGAAGGAGCCAAGTCACTATTCCTAAAATGAAAAGGCATTTAGGAGAACTGGAGAAGTGGGATAATAGGAGCCAGAGGAGAGCAGGAAAGTGGCATGGATAAATCGCTTATGTCCACCTGAACTGCATGTCCTGGCTGTCTGACACACCCTGGTTAACTCCTTTTGTCCCAAAGTCCTGTTGTGTTTAGCATTTGTCCCTGATGTTTCAGGTTGTATTGCAATAAGCTAGGATGAGTTCTGAGCATTGAATCTGAACAAGAATTCAAAGTAGAACTTCCCTTTGAACTTGAAACTTCTGCCAGGGTCTTGTCCAGAAGTGTGTGTCTGGACAAGTGTGCATGAGAAGAATGATCACTTGAACATGTGGTTAAATCTGAAAGGCAACCAGTAAGCACCCATCTCTCCTCTCCTAACCCCACCCAGAAACAATATGATTAACCTCCTAGTCAAGGATGCCTGATGATATAAGGAGGCTTGCTGAGACAACATAGACTGGAGATGGATGGCAGTGTGAGGACTGGGTGCCGCTTCTTCTGTCTGCCATTGGGTGTGCCAGTCAGTTATGCTGAGGTCTGCTCTGTAGCCTGTGAAATGCAGGAACCTAGCAGGTTACCAGGTGGTAGGGTCAATGGGCAACACGGGAAGTTATAACTTAAGTGAACACAAAAGAAATGGAGGAAATAGAACCTGACCAGTTCTGCTATAGAGTATATACAATTATCTTATTGTTCTAGGATAGTTTTGTTAGTTTGCTTTACAATATCAACCAACAACTATTTTTATCATTATTTTCTTTTCTTTTAGTATTTTGCATTAAACCCTTCCCACAGTTAATGAGCTCAATAAAAAGTGCATGTTTAATCAATTGAACCAAATTTCCATATCTTAAGATGGAATGTGTGACCTGTGCAAAATGTTTCTCAGTATTAACCACCCACATTGGAGACCAGAGGAATAACACAGACCATGTAACAATTACAAGACTCAAATCTGCCATATGTCAGCATCTACTTCAAAAGTTATTTGTATTTATTTCAAAAGACTGCCCAAAATAATGATTTAACAAATGCATTTGTAGGTACTGGAGTATATCATTTTGCAAAGCATGACTTTTTATTTAAATCAAATGATAGTGCTTTCTAAGTTAATTTCACATCTTTTCAATACCAGGTTTTCTTTGCGTATAAAAAAATAACAAAGTGATTTTTACTAACGTCTTGGCTCTATTGACAGAAGAATGTTGAAAACAATGATAGGGAGCCAGTTTTATATCAACGTCATTGGATGACTCAAATGGAAAATCAATGAAGTTAATTTCAATAATGTTCAATTTTTTTGATGATCTGATTCATGGAATTCAAATGAAAGTTTTGGAAATTGATTCAATCAAAGATAAAGCATTTAGTATTATTGTGAATTCAGTTTAAAAATTCAACACTGAAGGCAAAGTTTTATGTGTGATACTCTTTTTTTTACAGTTTGTGTGATTAATTTTTCATAGTGATAATATGAATATGATTTTTGTGGAGCATAATGCCATGGTAAAAATGTTATTCTTGTTAAATTAAGAAATCTGTAGAGCAGAAATGTACTGGGAATTACTTGTGTGGTACACACAAATCTTAACTATAGACAAGTGACAGTATTCTACCAAAAACTACAGATGTCAAAATATACAAATATTTTTCTATAAACAGTTATAGCAATTAATTTCCAAATAGTTTGTGATGAAAATAAGCTGAATTTTTTAATATACTTCTCTCTTTTAATCAATCCTGATTTAGATTTTAAGAAGATTTGAACATTGGAAGAGTTTCTTTGTAAATCAACCTAAGTACATTTGACCTTTGAACAGCACAGGGGTTGGGGCGCCAATCCCTACATACTGTTGAAAATCCATATGTAATTTTAACTCCCCCCAAAACTTAACTACTAATAGCCTATGGCTGACTGGAAACAGTTGATTAACACATATTTTGTATGTATTTCTTTTCGTACAGAAAAGAAAATCAGAAGGAAAAATACGTTTACAATACTGTAGTGTACTTATCGAAGAAAATCCTTGTATAAGTGGACCCATGCAGTTTATACTCATGCTGTTCAAGGTGGTCAACTATATCTTAAAATAATATTAAGTGTTTTCTAAATGAGTTGTCAAAATTTTGGCTGCATTTTGTTGAAAATCATATATCTTCAAACTATTCAACGGATGGTACATCAGAAAAGTTCAGCTTCCAGAGAATTGCAGTTTTTAAAAACAAAGCTATAAGCAAGAAGTCATTGAAATTTGTCTTGATAAAATTTGGGAGGAAGTGAACAAATTCAACAAAGAGAACTCAGTGTTGAAAATTAAAGATTAAAGATTAAATCTCTATGTTTTGAAACATCTAAATCAATAGGAAGAATCTTTTGATTCTTGGAGCTACTTTTAGCTTAATATATTTATTTTCTGAACCATTCAGAAGGCCTCTGCTTTATAACATCTAAAATTGAGAAAACTTCAAAAAAAAATAGAGAGAACTTATTTAATAAGTTTTTTTTTTTTTTAATAAAAATACTTCCTGAAGAAAGGTTACCCAACTAGAGTCAAAATAACAAATGTTTGGGTGGAAATATTTACACATTTTAATATGAAAAATTACAATTGAGAATACTCCATTTGACAGAATTTTCTCTGTGCTTACCAGGTACCTTAGCAAGACAGTATTTTCTCAATTGAAAAGTGAATTAATTATGGTATAACAAATAACATTTATTAAACAAGACAATTAATGGTATCAATGAGCCACTTTTATTAACCATAAGATGACACTTCAGAAATAGAAACAAAATTATTGAAAAAGGTATATTCTTCAAAAATATAAGTAACACAAGTGTAGAAATAGACAAAGCTAAGGAACTGAACAAAGTACCTGAACATGTACCATGAAAAATTATTCTGTTTTTGATATTCTCTAGGATTTAGGATTTAGGAGTTTGAGGGTTGAAAAGAAGGTAGTTGATGAGAGAATCCATCAGAACAATAATAACAAACATACATCGAGTATTTACTCTACACTATGCTTCACAAACATTATTTTATTTCACCCTGCCACAACACCTTGAGATAGAAACGATTTTATTTATGAGGAAAACTGAGGTTCAAGCAGTTAAGTAATAGGAGATGCCACAGCTGCGAGTAGCAAAGCTTAGAGTCCAATGCCAACAGCCCGTCTGAAGTCCTCAGACCAAGTTTATTACTGAATGAGGCCATACAACCAACTTGATGAAAAGAGACATGGCCTTTGACTAGAAGAATCTTTTTTCCTTTACTCTAGCCAGTTATTTTTTATTATATTTGGTTGCTCATATTTAAAAAGGAATTTACCAAAAAAAAAAAAAAAAAATCTTGCAGTTATAAACATGAAACTCTTTAGTCAACTGGATTTCCACCATATTGCTTCCAAACAGTGCTCTTCCCCACTCCTGGCTGCATCACGCTGCCCCCATCTGGTGGCAGCATACATCCACAGCAGGAAAGAAAATGATGTTTAAAAACTACATTTGGTGAAAAACTTGTGAAATATCTGTCCTTTTGGTTACTAATGAGGACCAATAATTCACCCAACAGTTCTTGATCTCTAGATAGAGACCCTTTTATTTCATCACAAGGGACCATGCATTGCTAGCATGAAGTAGTAATGAAAAAGAAAACTTCACACCATCCCATGTGGGTTCACAGTGAAATCACCCAGGACTTCCTATATTGGAGGACTGCTTTGAGAGCACCAACAGAGATATAGAAATATATATAGATAAAGATAAAATATATATAGATATAGAAATATATATAGATATAACCACCAACAGAGATATAGAAAGAATTGAAAATGTTCTCAACGACATGAAAAAAATGTTCACGACAAAACATTTTAAAAAGGGATACAAAGTTACAGATAACAGACGATAACAACTAGAGATGCATGTGTTTCATGGACAGACAAATATTTTAAAACAAATCTTACAGAAGGATAAGGATGACTTCTATTTTTTCACAAGTATCTGCATTTTCTAAGTTCTCTAGAGTGACAATGTATTGTTCCTACTACCAGCTTGGGAAAAAAAACTTTAAAATACTCAAATTAGTGTTATTGTCTAAATTATGAGATAATAAAGTCAGCTACAAAGCAGAGATAGTTAAATGTATGTGTGTGTGAGAGAGAGAGAGAGACAGAGAGGGAGAGACTGAAAACAAGAAAGAGATGGCATTTTAAACTAGGAGAAGTAAGGATATTAAAACAATAGAAGACAGTCTAAGTACATAAGAGCCTTAAAACTTAGTTTGGCAATTATAAAAAGATATCTACAAAATGATTGAAATTAATCTCACAGACAATAACTGTTAGAAAAGAACTCAGGAGAAATATTTGAAGGGTGGTGGGACCTTTGAAGGTGGATTGATCTAGATTTTAAAGGACAGGAGAGATAAGGTCCGAGGAGATAAAAAGAATGCCAAAATGAAAGCACGAAAGTGGGAAATCATGTGGCAGGTTCAGGGGGCAACAAGAAATCAGATTGGCTCAAGCAATAAATTTGGGTAAAGAACTGGCCTTAGGACAGTATTGGACAGGAAGCCTGGGGCTGGAACAGTTGTTCAGGGCCAGGATGATGGAATTTGATCATAGGGTATTGGGTAATATATAGGACTAGGGAGATGTGAAAGATTTTCAACCTCCTTTAGTAAAATAGAGAATGAGATAATCAGAGAGGTGTTCTATAAAAAATAATTGGATGTATCTGCCAAACGAGGACAATCTAGATGCATGGAGCCCATTAAATCTCACGGTGATAAGCATGTTTTAAGGAAGGATATAGACATGAAAACAAATTGGTGAATAAGCAGCAATTTGCGGAAGAAAACTTCATAGAATTCTCTATTCAAGTGTGGAAAAAAAATTCAAGAAAAAAATTTTTTTAAATAAGCCCATGGTTTAGAACCTGCAGGGCTGAGAGAACATCACTGAGAGAAGAAAAGAAAGATAGGGAGGGAAATTGATGGAGAAGAAGAGAAAGTTCTTTTTTTTTTTTAATTAAAGATTTTTATTTATTGATTTGACAGACAGAGAACACAAGTAGGTAGAGAGGCAGGCAGAGAGAGGAAGGGAAGCAGGCTCCCTGCTGAGCAGAGAGCCTGATGGGGGGGCTGGATCCAAGGACCCTGGGATCATTATCTGAGCCGAAGGCAGAGGCTTTAACCCACTGAGCCACCCAGGCACCCCGAGAAACTTCATTTTTAGATACATTTAGTGACAAACCACTTAAAAGAAGATGCCCACCAAACACAGGGGGCTGTGGGAACAGATGTGGAGGTGGGGACTGGAGATGTCATTTGGAAAGGCAATAGTTGACACCACCAAGGGGGTGTAGAGAGTTCTGAGGACAGGGGCTTCATTTTCTGTCTGAGCTCAGAGAGAAGGAGGAACAGATGCTATGGAGGGAAGGAGGGAGGGCCAGCCTCTGAGGAGGGGGGGAAACCATAAAACAATCAAGAAGAGAAACTGCAAGTGTAAAATATGTTGAGAAATCAAGAAAGAGTGTCCCGAGTTCGGCCTCCAAGAAGTCACTGGTGTCTTTGACACAGACAGCTTTAGTAGGGGTGCAGTTATCAGACAGAGGGCAAGAAAGAATGAAGAATGCAGAGGGAAGGAAGTCACACCACTGGTTGCAAACCTTGTAACAGTTCTTAATGTCACTGAAGTAAGAGAAATCGAGCAAAGATCAGGCCTGCTATGCTTTAATTGGGTCAACTGAACGGATAACAAAAATGTTAAAAGCAAATTAAAAGCAAATTAAGAGAATAATGGTGAAGTTGAGTCACAAATGGAGAATTCTAGAGAGATGGCAAGGTCTTTTTATCTTTTCCTTTGAGTTGTCTATTTTTGGACGCAACATGTATGGGTTGAGTCAAACGGTCATCTGCAAACCTGCTGTATCAAAATAATTTTTTAAAACATTTAAATAAAATTCATTCAGTTAACAAAATCCCAAACAGGTTATAAAAAAAGCATATAGACAACATGCCTGATTGTTTGTAGTGTGTTAAAAGTAAGCCTTAACAGAGGAGTCTCATGGTACAGACTGAGCTGCCCTTTCATTCAATAAATAATTACTGAGTACTTGCTGAGTGCCAGGCACTGGGGAAAAAACAGTTGAACTACTGAACAAAACAAAGCCCTTGTTCTAGGAGGTTTGGACTCAAAGCTGGAGGTGCAGACAGCAGCTAATGGACAATAAGCAAGTAACATGCCAAGTCATAATCACTGCTACGAAGAAGAATGAGCTGAGGGAAGGGGACAGAGAGCGATAGGAGCTCTTTTTATAGAGGAGTCAGAGAAAGGCTCAGGTGACCTTTGAGCAGACATGTAAAGATGAAGACATGGGCAAAACCAGACAAACATTCTAGGCAGAAGGCACGACTGGTGCAAAAGCCCTTGGATGGTAACCAAAGAGGTCAGTGCAGCTGGAGCAGAGTGTGTGAGTGTGTGTGTGTGTGTGTGTGTGTGTGTGTGATAGAGAGAGAGAGAGAGAGAGTTGGGGCAGAGGTGGGAGAATAGAATGGTAGAAAATGAGCTGAGGCACTGGGAGGTGGCAGATGATGGAAAATTTGGCAGGATCTTTGTCTCTAACCCTCAGTGAAATAGACATCCATCCATCTCATGAGGGATTTTAAAAAATTATTTTTATTCACATATAATGGATTTTTTGCCTCAGGGGTACAGGTCTGTGAATCATCAGGCTTAACATTTCACATTTTCACTCAGCATAGCACATACCCTCCCCAATGTCCATAACCCAGCCACCCCATCCCTACCCCCCATACCCCCAGCATCCCTCAGTTTGTTTCGTGAGATTAAGATCATGAGGGATTTTAAGCAGAAAAGTGACTTGACTCAGCTTTAAAAGGAACATCCAACTACTATATGAAGAGTCCATTGTATGTAAGGAGGGCCAAGGGTGGAAGCAGCAGAGGACTACTGCGGAGACCCAGGCAAAGGATGATGGCGTCCAAAGCCAGGATTGTGGTCATGGTGGTGGTGAGGAGCAGCTGGATTCTGACTGTAGTTGGATTCTGACTGTAGTTGGTGGGTTAAACCAAGAAGACTAACTAATGAACTGGGGGTTAGATGCGAGAAAGAGAGCAGTCATGGATGGCTTTAACGTTTTGAGACTAGAGTTGTCACTTACCTGAATTTGGAAGATAGAGGAACACGGATTTTGGAAGGGGTGCTGTGTACATCTTCTGTGACTACTATAACAAACAACGTGGCTTAAAAATATCAGAAATGTATTCTTTCACAGGTTTAGAGGCCGGAATTCTGAAATTAAGAGTTGATGGGTCCACATCCTTCCCAAAGGCTCTAGGAGAGAATCCTTTGCTTCTCCCAGCTTCTGATGGCTCCTGAAAGTCCTTGACTTGTGGCTGCAAAACTCTGATCCTACTTTCATCTTCATATGGCCTTTCCCTGTGTCTCGGTATTCTTTTCTTCTGTCCCTTAGAAGGACACTTGTCATTGGGTTTAGGGCCCACCTGATCCAGGATGATCTTAAGCTTTTTTACCTTAATTATATTTTAAAGTCTTTTATTCCAAATGGGGTCACTTTCTGAAGTTCTGGGTACATATAACTTTGGGAGAGAACACCATTAAACTACTACAGGTGGGGTATAGAGATTTCTACTTGGACATGCAACACTTAGGATACCACTTAGTTATCCTAATGCCCTGGAGAAGCCAAGTAGGCTGCTGAATTTATGTTTCCAGTTCAATAAAAGGGTCTAGAATGGGAAAAATGTTAGGAATCGACATTGTGTAGGGTTATGTTCTTATTGCAATAAATTATTACCAAAATACATGAAATTCATCAGCTTAAAACCCAGAAATTCATTTTTCTAACTTCCCAATATAAAAATATTTTCTTAGAAGCAAAGCACATTTATAGCAAGTAAGATACACAATATTTGAAAGCACCTGCACTTGAGGATAACACTTTATGAAACTAGAATCTCTATGTCTTTGCTTGGAGCCATTAAAAGAGAAAAAGGACATTGTGAAATCAGCAATGTACATACTCTTGTGCCCAGAATTGCATATTACATAGCATAATAGATTCTCTGATATCTCATTGCTATAAAGTCGTGTTCTAGATTCATATTGCTGCATTTCATCTCCTTACATTTATCTCTTAAGAGAAACAAAGCTGTAAGAGAAACTCAAATCTCAGGCCTTCAGGCACACAAAAAAGTTATCTCTACTAGAAATGTCTAGGTAGTTGAAAAACAAAACCTTCTCTCTTTAAAGGAAACAGTCACAGAGTAAAAATGGAAAAGCCTATTTGTATAAGAAGCAAAATAAACACAATTGTCACCAGCTTGAAGTTCAACCTGCTGAATTTTGCAAAAGGTGAAAGTTTTATCATGTTATGCAGAAAAATTTTTAAAAATAGATTCTCTGCTATTATATAAGGTTTAGAATAACTCCACTTGACGAGCATAGAAATAACCAGCAAACTCTCAACCAGTCTTACCAATGTCTTCTGATTAATCAAATAATCTGGTTTTCATAACGTTACCATGGAAATCATCTGAGATTTTACATTTTTAAGTATCCAAATAGCATAAAGTCAGACAACAGGAAAGCACGTGCTGAGTATAATTTGACTTTCTTAGTAATATTTTAAGTCCTTTAGTATCTCATAGTGGTACCACCGCAAACATCAGTCATCACTGTATTAATGAAATATAGAAATAAATAATGATTAGAGTTCAGAAGATGCCAGTCTAATAGAGAGTGTTCTGCATATCCAAAGCACATACATCATGATCTCAAAATGAATCCTCTCACTGAGTTTTTTGTTCTTTTGTTTTGTTTTTTTTCCCTAAAGAAAGGGACTCTGGAAAGAGTAGCTGATTGTCTGCCATGTTTCTTTAGCCTAATTCTAGCACCAGAACACCCACATCTCCAGGTGGGGTCACAAGTACATGGGGTCCAAGGGTACCAACCATAGAGCCATTGCAGGGCTCTTTCTTCTGTGGGCTTGGTGGGAATAGAAGAAGTCCCAAACATCTGGATGCCATGATACTCAAGAACTTGGTCCTGGAAGATCCTAGACTCTGCAGAGGTTGATGAACATTCACAAAATAAGGAGGCCAGGCCTTCCTATCAGTTGAACAACTGGTCTGAATTTTCTCTATTCCCAGTACAGAAAAAAAGGGGACTGCCTTTTGGTGCCTCTGCCTGGACAGCCACTCTGGAGGTCCCTTTCTAACACATGAGACATTGGGTCTTTCTAGTTGGAACTGAGCCTGGATTATCAAGTAAGAGTCATACAGCCAAGGGGCCTTGACAACCATGGAGAAGGAGAACAAATGAAACACCTGAATTTGTCCCTAATGCAACAGAGCTGCTGGAGGAGATAGAAAACAACTCGGATAGTGACATAATAAGAGTATTTAAGGCAAAACGAGATTGGAACAAAAAAATTTCCTGGAAGAGAAAAGCAAGCAAAAATTTTGATTTTAAAATTTAGAATTAAAAAAAAATCAGTAAATAAATTGAAGGAGATGGTTGCAATCATGACTTGAATTTTTGTCTCAGAAATCAAATGGGGCAAAACTACAGAGACATTGAGAAATCAGTGGTTGATGGGGTGCAGGGGCTGTAGAGGGGAGAGGAGCAAGCAGAGCACAGAATATTTTTAGGGAAATACAAATATTCTATGGGACATTACAACAATGGATATATGTCCTTATACATTTATCCAAACCCACAGCATGTACAACATCAAGAGTGAACAATAAGATATATTATAAACTTGAGATTATTATGATGTGTAAATATATGTTCATCCTTGCTTTAAAGAAAAAAAAAGGTAATATTCTGGTGAGTGATGTTGATAGTAGAAGAGGTCATGCATGGGAGTGGGGGCAGAGAATATACAGGAAATCTATGTACCTTCCTCTCGATTTTGCTATAAACTTAAAAGTGCTCTAAAAAATGTCTTTTAAAAAATCACATGAAAGAGACACAGAAATAGAAGTCATTAAGGGTGATTTAGGGGGCCTGAAGGAGATACCCAAGAGACCTGTTAGACGAGCAATACTAATCTCCAAGGAGAAAAAGGAATAACTATAGAAAACAGAATAATTAATAACACATTCTCACATCTGAAGAAAGACACGTTTTCTTTCATTTCCCCAAACATGAAATAATCGTGGTCTTCAGCACAACCTGCCAGTTTGAAAACAGGAGCCCTCAGACGGAACCTGTCCCTGCAGGTGCTTGTTCTGGACATCCATGGTATTAATTATTTACATGAGACATACTGGAAACTTCTCCCACAAAGGTAATTCATACACACGGCACAGACTAGGTGTACAGTTCCTAAAATTTCCAGGAGATTAAGAATTCTACATACATAACTTGCTTTGAGCAGCTTTACCTGGAATCCTTATTGGAATATTGTCTCAGTTGGCTGGAAAGTTGACTGCTGTCTGGCTTACCAAGAGAAAATAATAATAATAATAATGATAATAATAATAACAAGTTTTTTAAAGCCTCAAAAACTGGGGCACCTGGGTCGCTCAGTTGGTTGAGCTTCCTACTCTTGGTTTTTGGCTCGGTCATGACCTCAGGGTCATGGGATCAAGCCCTGTGTCAGCTCTGCTGGAGACTATTGAAGATTCTCCTTCTTCTTTCTGCCCCTCCCTTCTCTCTCTCATTCTCAAATAATAACTTTTTAAAAAATAATAAAATAAAGCTTCAAAAATCAAGACAGTGGTTTTAGTTCTGGGTTGAACCCCAAGAAGCCTATGGCCAGTGTGCTTCCACCAAGAAACTGCTGAGGCCAAGGTGTTGATACTATGGATTTCATCACTAGGTTTGGGGGATATCCAAGGACAGCTGGCCTGAAGATCGCAAAGAAGCCCCAGTCCCGTCCTGACAGTGGCCTCAGTTTCTCAGTGGTCCACAGAGGGCAAACCAGGGACAGCTGAGGAGCACCTGGGTGGCTCAGTGGGTTAAAGCCTCTGCCGTCGGCTCAGGTCATGATCCCAGAGTCCTGGGATTGAGCCCCGCATCAGGCTCTCTCCCCTCTCTCTCTGCCTGCCTCTCTGCCTACTTGTGATCTCTGT
>NW_019154085.1:32864679-32890924 GCF_002288905.1 Enhydra lutris kenyoni | reverse complement strand
CTCTGCCTACTTGTGATCTCTGTCTGTCAAATAAATAAATAAAATTAAAAAAAAAAAAAAAAACAAAAACAAAAAACCAGGGACAGCTGACTTCCCGTGAGGATTCTGCAGCATTACTTTAGCTAAATTGGAAAGGAAATGTGCACTATTCACATCCAAAGTTTATGTGGTCCTTTGTGTTCACTCCTCCAGCATGTAGGTACTACCCAGCTACAACTGACTGTATTAAGTTAAATTTATAAAAGCATGTATTTTAGCCTTTTTGTATTGCTTGCAACACATATATCTTATCTGTTATAGAATTTTTTAGAAATGAAATTGTGTCTGGCTGTTGAAATACACAGAGAAAATAGATTTTATCTTTCTCTGTAATACAGTTTAAAGCATAAAAAATTTGACCAAAGTATGTTAAAAAAATAATCTTTTTGTATTGATGCTGCATAAGGATTGAAAGAAGTAGGGTTTTTTTTTGTTTTTGTTTTTTTTCCTTTTGAATGAATCCTGCTCTGGTTTTTGAGTGAATGCTTTTTCCTCTTTGTTCTGTGGTATCATGGAAAGAGACTTTTTCAAGATAAACACAGTTTCATAAGACTTTCCATCCATGAGGGGGAAAAAAAAAAAGACTTCCAAAACACCTTTGGAGAATAATGTTACAGGAGATTAAACCACATGTTTCCAGAAAAGAAATCTCTACTAAACCTTTGAACAAGGAGAAAATATAGATTTTTTGTTTAATTTAAAAACTGCCCCATGAATCAGAGCTTAGATTTGGAATTACTTGCAGGTGCTTAGCCCAGATGAATTTTCACCACAATCAGCATTTCCTCACCTGGTTTTGAAAGGAAACTATTCCAGCTTTGCCCTATCTTTTTTCTTGTCACTTAGGGAAACATAACCCCAAAAGAAAGAGAACATTCTGAAGTCTCATTCTCAGTCATGCTAGATACGCTCGTGACCAGTGGAGCTTTCTGCATCCCCAGGGAGACACCCCACGACATACCTGAGCACTAAAGCCATGGACTTAATGATGGCTAGAATACCACCATCGCTGGACTCCAAGCAAGGAAGCCCACACAACCCCCTCGGTTTATTTTTGGAGGAGACACTTAAAATTTATAATCAAAAATCTCACTTTTGTCTAAACTCTTTAAAAATTACATTTAAACATGTTCATTGCAGAGATTTGAAAATACTTAAAGCACAAAGAAGAAAACCTACATAGCTTCTAATCCAATTCTCCAGAGACAATTACTTTTAACATGATAGTAATATCTACCCCTCATATTTTTTATAGGTAGCTAGAGTTTTATTAACAAAATTGAGCTCACATTAGATATATTGTCCTATAATCTTGTTCTTCTCATTTGTGAGTAAATCTGAAAAATTTTTCCATGTCATTAATTCAACAACACAACATTTTGAGTTCTTACAGGATCTTAAAAGAGCTAACTTTCAGGGCACCTGGGTGGCTCAGTGAGTTAAAGCCTCTGCCTTTGGCTCAGGTCATGATCTCAGCGTCCTGGGATCAAGCCCCGCATTGGGCTCTCTGCTCGGTGGGGAGCCTGCTTCCCCCTCTCTCTCCGCCTGCCTCTCTGCCTACTTGTGATCTGTCTGTCAAATGAATAAATAAAATCTTTAAAAAAAAAAAGAGCTTAACTTTCGGTTAAATTTTTTCAGCAACTCCCTATTTTAGTATTATAAACAATGCTAAAATAGGCATCCTCATAGATACATTTCATGATATATTCATGATAACTCATTATTTGACCAAACCACTTCCCCTTTCACCCCTTGCTATGGTCCTCCCTTCACACACTCCTGGGTTCATTTGACGTTCATGCCACCATATGTTACTGCACCATTATCAATCAGGATTCTTAGTTGCAAATGGAGAAAGTAAATTCTGGCTAACTTATGCCATAAATCGAATTTATAGATAGCTTTCAGAATCCCCAGGAAGACTAGAGAACTCACTGGAGGCCCAATTCTGACTCTATGAACCCACCGTTCCCCTCACCACAACACACAGAAGCCACAGCTTCCTTCCCCTGTCTGAGCGAGAATGGAAACTGTACACTGGTGCCACCAGAGACTGAAGCAGCTTCTGTCATCATTTAGTTCTAGAATGGATGCAACTTCCCTATGTTTCTTCATTTACCAACTTTTATCACAGTCTCCAGCAGGTGTGTCTGATTATCACAGGCTATGGGTGCATATCCCACCTTCTAGGGGAGGTAGACCCTACCTTCTGAGTTCCCACAGTAATGAGGGACTCATATGCTGTAGCAGAGCTCTTCCCTTTTACTGTCTTCTACTGAGGTCCCAGTCACTGTTCCTTGTCAATTGACTAACTTGAGATTTCACACAGCCTTCCTTCCCTCCTCTTCTTCTGTCACTACTTTTGGTGTTATCAGCATCCATGCAAATCTAGCACCTTGACCTCTAGGCTTCTTGGCTTCCAACTTCTGGAGATCTATTCCTCTGCGCCTCCCCAGCCACCACCTACATAGTCATGTCCTTGACCTTGTCATTATTGCTATCTGCACCACCTCTGAAATTCTGATCTCTATCACTCACATCCCCCTCTATGACCACCACTTCCTGTTCTCATCTACTCTAGTACAACATTTCCACCAGTTCTTTACCTCTCCACTAAGTCCTCTGCATCATTCATTACATCACTATGCCATGTGTTGGCTTTTTATTGCTGCACAACAAATTATCCCCAAACTTAGCAGCTTAAAACAATAAACACTTGGGGTGCTAGGGTGGCTCAGTCAGCTAAGTGTCTCCCTTCTTCTCAGGTCATGATCTCGGGGTCCTGGGATCAAGCCCCACATTGGGATCCCTACTCAGTAGGGAGCCTGCTTCTCCCTCTTCCTCTGCCCTTCCCCCCTGCCTGTGTTCTCTCTTTCTCTCTCTCAAATTAATAAATAAAATCTTAAAATAACAACAACAGCAAACATTTGCTATTTTATATTTGCTGTGAATGAGGAATCTGGTTGGGCATGGCTTAGCAGGGTCCTTTAGCTCAGGATCTCTGATAAGGGCTTTGGTTAAGAAGTTGGCCATGGCTTTGGCTTCTCTAAAGGCTGGACTGGGGAAGGATTTGCTTCTAGACTGTTGGCAGTCTAGAAGTGGCAGGATTCACTTTCTTGTAGGCTATTGAACCAAGGACTTCAGTTTCTTACTGGCTGCTGCTCAGAGGCCAGTCTAAGTTCCTAGCAAGGTGGACCTCTTGATAGCACAGCTCACAATATGGAAGCTTACGTTTTTAGAACAGGAAAATGAGAAGACAGGAGACTGCTACAAGATAGAAGTCAGTCTTTTATATCCTATCCTCAGAAATGACATTCAATCATCTTAACCACATTCTTTCACTAGAAGCAAGGTCTAGGCTACACACCAGAAAAGGGAATCACACAAGGGTATAAACATCAGGAAGTAGGGACAGTTAGGAGTCCTTTCAGGAACTGTTGACCCCATACAGTCATCAGCCATTCCTTCTGTAGCTTCCCGCAGCTAAGATTGCACTAGTCCAAAATTCCCATTGCCTGCCCCTTTCTCCCACTATTGGTGTGCTAGCCAAGTCCCAATCTTGTTTAAACCCAGCTATCCCAGCTATACATGTATTTGTGATGCACCCAAGTATCTGACCATTGGTGAGAAAAATACAAAACTGTGGTGCCTGGTACCCCTTGTAATTTATGATCATAAACCTCAAAATATCAACATGGTCCAGAAATCTTAATATATTTCTTTAGTCCATTTGCTTTCCCACTCTCTTAAACTATTTCACATCTTCTCCTCCTTTCTGCATATCTTTAAATATTTACATAACAATGATTTCTAGCTTTTTATCTCCAGACTTGACTTTTTTTTATAATTCTTAAGTCATGTATCAACTGTCTCTTCGATGTCTAGGCAAGTACTCCTAAAAGACATCACAAATGTAACCGCGCAGGCGCTGAAGTTAAATGTTTAGGTTTTTTTTTTTTTTTTTTAATTCCTTTGGTTTCCTCATGTCAAATCCATATCCATCAGTATGTCTTGTCTACTAGGCTACAAAACATACACTGTATCCTTCTCTCCATGCCACATGCTAGTCTATGTCATTGTCCCTTCTCCAATAGACCACTGTAACAGCTTTCTAATTGATGTCTCTACTTCCTCTCTTGCTCCCCCTACAAGGCTGCATCAAAAACAGTCTTTTAAAAACGAAAGTCAAATAATGTCATCACCATGATTAAAAATTACAAATGGTTTTTCAACATATTTGTAATAAACTTCATGCTGCAGACCCTGACTTGTAAAGTCCTATAGGACCTTGGCCCCTCCTATCACCCCTTCCTCATCTCACAACTCTCTTCCTTGTTCACCACATGTTGACCATCCTTGTTCCTGTATATGGGCCTTTCCACTAGCTGTTTCATCCTCCTGAAATGCTACTTGCATATTTTCACAGGGCTGGTCCTCTCTGTTCACTCAGATCTCTGTCTTAAGCTGAAGTGTTTGGGGTACTATCTCATCCAAAAGGATATATTTCATCTAGAGTAGGCTCTTAGCAGCCCCTTCTAATCACACTATTTACATTACTATGCAGCATAAATCATTATCTGATACTTTTTTGTTTTCTGTTTACTAGTTTATTGTCTTTCTCCTTCTTCCTCAGGAATATAAGTATCCATGAGAGGAGGCTTTTGCTCGTCCCACCACTGTGACCCCAGCGTCCAGAGTGGTCTCTGGCACAGAGGAAAGATTCAATAGATAGCCACTGGATAAATCATTTTCTCAAGAAGTAGAATTATAAGATCAAAGACTACAACAACACCTCTAATATAAATCTTTATTTCAGAGAATTTGGGCACTTTCGGCAAACAAGCATTTTTTTCTCAACTTCCAACCTGAGTGTTAGGCAATGCAAGGAAGGAAGATGATGATGTCCATCCCTGACGCATGAAGTATTGCCACAGCAAACTGTTACCTGATGCACAAGTTCTTTCACCTTTAATCCCTAAACCTGATTCCTCTCTAGTAGACTAATGGGACACTAAGCACTTGCTTTAAAATGTTTAGAGAAGATTTCTTCCATATTGTTCTTCAACATTTTCTTCCATGGCCCTTTTGTTCCTGAATTAAACTCAATGTTTTGCTCCTTTGTAGATACAGAAAATGAAACAAGCATAAGAAGCTAGAAGAGTTCTTGCATTTAAAAGAAGCCATCGAAAGGAAAAGAAAGAAAAAATCTACAGAAATAAATTCTTTCATTCATTCAACAAACATTTTTGAGAACTTACTCCGGTCTGGAACTTGACGGTGAAGAAAATAGGGCCCACTGTTTCTCATATCATGTACATGATTATAATCACAGGATTTCACAAATCATGTCTTTTCAAACTAAACTGTGTAGTTCTTTCTAACAGGAAAAGACTTCCTCTTTCCAAGTTCCGTAACATTCTTGTCCTACTGAGTCAACAAGACCTAAAGCTATCATTGACTCTACATTATTCATTAGAGTTGCACTGTGGATTGAGAAATGAGATCTAAACATTTAATGACTTTAAAAGGCTTTTGTTTTATTTCCTGAGGACAGAGACAGTTCTCATACTTTTTTCTGCACAACACAGCCTAGCATCATGTGGAGTTGCTTAACCCATTTGCACTAAATTGTTAAATGCACATTTTTAAAACATATATATTATCTTTAATATAATGTATCTCTTAGAATTGATTGTGTCTTACAAATAAAAGTAGTGTTTTTTTTTTCCTTTCTTAGTGGTATATAAAAAGAATAGTGCATCTTAAAACTAGTGGTGTCTTCATTTCAATGAAATGCTGTAATAATGCTGAGTGATTTGATTTCAAAAGATTTGGCAACCCAGATGCTAATAGACTGAGTGGTTGATACCCCTGGGCTAAAGGACAGAAATCTCTCTTGGTAGGTTTAGTTGTGCTTTCTGCCCTGAATGTGGACATAAAGTGTTCCAATAGGCTTCTTTGCCTTTCCTGCTTTCTTCTAGGAAACAACACATCTGTGTAAGCCCAAGTCCTGGATCCATCCAGCACCATGACCTTGGCAAGCTTCTTAACTTTACTCTGCCTTATTTTCCTTTTATAGGAAATGTGGAAACTGTTTCAAAGAATTGTAGTTAAAAGTAAGTGACTTAAAACATGTAAAGTACTTCAAACAGTGCCTGGCCAAGGAAACCATCAAAAATTATTTTCCTCCCTTTTTCTTTTTGGAAGCATATCTAGTTCTGCCCTCACCTTTTCCACTTCCCAGGATCCTCGGAAAGCAAAGATATATGGAGAGGAAGCCATCTCTTCTGCAACGTGTAGTGAGCAGGTTGGGTTCTAACACCAGAGAAAACTGTATCCAAACAAAAATTTTAATGTGGGGCTTCTCATCCTCACCAATATTGACATTTGGGGCCAGATAACTTTTTGTTATGGAGGGCATTGTTGGCCGTGCAGCGTGTTTAGAGACATCCCTGGCCTATACCTGCAAGATGCCAGTCATACCAGCTCCCCAAACTTGTGACAATCCAATGGATTCATAATTGCCAGGTGTCTCCTGGGAGCAAAATTGCTTCCCTTCTGTGCTGACAACCACTGTTCCAGTGTTTGCCAGCTGGTCACTTGGGCCGTTTCTCTATCTTTCGAATAGGAACGACAATGTCACGTCAAACACAATTCTGAGTATGCACCACTGTGCAGGGAAATCTCTTTGTGAACTCTAGGGCCACTATAAACCTAATGGGACTCCAACTTCTCATTTTCTAACTGCAAGTGTAGCTTTAATGTGTACATTGAAGGATAGTTAGTGCTCCCATGAAGCTGAAATGAAGCGTAGCTAAAAAGAATGATCACACTGCAGACAGCTGAGAACAAGTTATCATTAATCAACAAGCCTTAAATAGTCTGCCTCCGAGGTTACAAGTTGGCAGTGTTGAAAAATAATTATAGAATGATAATCTTTGCCATATCTGCATATTATGTACAGAGAGGTGTGAACAGGACTGATTTGGGCAAAATGGTGGCCGTCAGTCTTCTACCTCCTTTTTCAGTACCCCTTTCCCTACTGGGATGCCTCATCGCTGTCTCTGGAGCCCCTGTCCCTGTCCACCCTGACTCAGAAGCCCTCTTCTCTCCACACTTTTCCACAGCACTTCCTTGTGGTACCTGTTAGGTCAATGACCTACCGCAAAGGATCTGTTAAGAGCTCAGTCACACTATCCTCTTTCTCAAGCAGTGCATTGCTCTTAAAAGCACACTATTATTTGACCAACAGAAGAGAGCTGTTCATAATTTGCTCCAGAGTAGGAAGGAAATCACTTTGAAAATCAAAAGACCTGAATATATCAATACCTCTCTATTCCTCTTTTGTGTGAAATGTTGAAGAAATAAAAAAAAAATACCCTGTGAAGGCTGTTCCTGCTCATTAATCAGAAGGGAGAACAGCACTTTCTCCTGACAATGTTAAGCCATTGCCAGAGCTACAATTAACTCTTATCTCTGAATTCATACTCATATGATATGGGGACTCATGTCTAAAGGACAATATTTTTTTAAGGCAGCTCTGTTGTGTGTTTAAAGCCGTGAACGAAACTTCAATAAACCTGTGTCTTTTAGACCCAGTAACTGGAAGGATAGACATTTCCAGTCTCCCTGAGTGCTACTGACATCACAGCAACTTCTCACTTCATAGCAATACTCATTGACCACATTTACTAAGCACTCAGCCCTGTCACAGATTTAGAGCTAAGTGCTGTAAATGCATCGTGCTATTCAATTCTCAATGGACTCTATACCACAGGCTGACATCTACTGCAAAGAAAGTATGGTATTTATATGTGTTTCTAAATTCTAGAGTTTGTTTTTGCCCTGACATTATTTTGTGACATCATTCATCTATTGCACTGTATAAAAACAAAGGATAGGTAATTTGATGAACATTGATTAATTTAAAGAATGTTTCGATTTTATCTTCATATGACCTTCCCTCTACTGATATATCATAACCTAGGGCCCTTTAAATATTTCAATACTGCTTTTTCACTGATATTTGTTTGGGGAAAAGAAGAGGAACTTAACAGGATACATTTTGCTGGCATTACAAAATAAAAGATCACATTTTAAAAATCTGGCTTTGTCAACTTTCTTTAAAGCACTTTTGCTCTAAGAGAGTTCAAGAGAGTTGACAATCTATTAATTTTATAAGATGATAAAGGAATAACACACTCCAGACCAGTCTTAACAAGAAATGAAGATGGGAAAGGACAGCTCGTGGCCCACCATGTGGTAGGCTGTGAGGAGAGGCAGAAAGAAAATCCCCCACCCTGTGTGAAAATACCCATCAGTCCTTTTCAGGCACCCATCAAAGGCTTAAATTTGCCCCATTAAAATGCAATTTTCCTAACAAGGGCAATAATGTATTTTATCCACTCTAAGATACATGTCATATTTTCCCTTTTCTAAAATCTGAATGTATTTTATAATCAATGTCAATGGCTATACTTCATGGTAGTAATCCACCTTCCCCTGGCCCCAACAAAAACCTATAAAACCAATGACCTTTCTTACAATTAATAGTATCTTTGTATAAAGGAAATGGGGAGTAAGATACATTGGAAATTAGTTTAACAGAGAGAGCAAGCTCCATCTATACCTTCAGGATAGGTTACAGGAGCAAGACCTGGGGATGGAAAGGAAAAATACAAAATAAAATAAAAGGAAAATAGCAAAACAGTATCACACTTTACCTAGAGAACAGTATCTTTATCTGAAAATTTCTCCAAGTCCTACGTCTCCCATTGGCTTAGAGGTAAGTTTGGCCTTTCAGCATATTCTATTAATGCGATCTGAAACATCTGAATGCTGTCTTTGGATCCCATAAGATAGACGTAGAGAAGAGGAAAGGAGAGAAAGAAAAAAAAAAAAAGGAACTGACATGACTCAGGGAATCTTCACAACTAGGTAAAACCAACTGTTTCTTGATCTGTAGCTCCCTTTCCTGAACCTTCTGTCCTAACTTCCAAAAATGCCATTACTCCTGGGTGAACTGATAGGGAAGTTTTCTTAGCCTTTTGCTGTCTGAGGCCGCCAGGAAGGCCCCCTCACCTCCAGTGCCCAGAGAGGAGCTCATTTCTAACCTGAAGTCCATGAGGAATTTCCAGAAGGTTTGTAATCCAAGGACACACTCAAAAAAATTTTTTTTTCTATTTGAAAATTTTCCTCACAGGCAAATTGAGTAAATAGAGTTTAATGTCATTATTTGCAATTATGGTGTTATGCCCTAATAAGCAAGTAAACTGTGATACACGATACTATGGTACAGAGAAAAGGAATGTATACCTACCATCATTTCTACATAATAGCATTGATCAGAGCAGAAATTTTTAAAAAAGTGAAATGCTCACTGTTTTGATTTTGGCATATATCTGCTTACCTTGAGCTTCTTATACTCGAAATGTCAAGAAAAAGGATACTACAAAGCTCATACATACTAAGGTTTTGTTTCTATTCTGAAGTAGCACTAGCATTTCTTCTTTATGGAAAGGGTCTTACCTTCCCACAAGCATAAAGCCAGCGAAGCCAAAGAAAACCATATGTCTTCCAACCTGGAAACACACCCGGCTGTATGGCTCTTTCTCTGAAAGGATCAATCACAAAGGCAAAACTTGGATATGTCCCAGCATAAGTGCTTTGTGTATTCAGGATGAAAGAAGGGCTGGTGGTGAAAGCTCAACTGTTCTTTGTCCAAGTAGCTACTTCAGGAGAAGAGTTTGGGGATGGTGGACCTACCAAAGGTGGAAGAGCCTGTGTAGACTGAAGTCCAGTGACTAGAGAGCACCGCAGACACCTGCAAAAATGGACTCTTGAAGCGTTTTCTGTTCAGATGTCAGAAAGTGTGAAACAAGGATTCACAACCCTTCCCAGTTGACACAGATTCAAGAATGAGGACTTTGCAGACAGAAAAAAGACAAATATTGTATGATCTCACTCATGTGAAGAGCCTAAAACAAAACAAATAAACAAAGGAAACAACACTTATAGATACAGAGAATAGAATGGAGATTGCTGGCAGGAGGGGGTTTGGCAGGTGCGCACAGTAGGAAACAGGGTCAAGAGGAAAAACTTCCAACTGTAAAGTAAATAAGCTGTGGGGATACAATGTATGGTGTGGTGACTGTAGTCAATAATGTCGTACTGCATGTTTGGAAGCTGCTAAGAGAGTAATCTTAGAAGTTCTCATCATAAGAAAAAAATTTTGTAACTATATGGTGACAAATGGTAACTAGACTTATTATGGTGATCATTTTGCAGTGTGTACAAATATTGAATCACTACATTGTACACCTGAACCTAATAAAATGGCATACACCAATTATACCTCAATTTAAAAAAAAAAAAAAAAAAAAGAATGATGACTTTGCAGAGATAACCTCCAGACAAAGAAAATCCATTCATTTATTCAAATGTTTCCCTAGTATTTCCCACATGCCAGGTACCATTCTAGGCACTGGGGATACAGCACTGAAAAAGCAGATGGCATTCCTGCCCACAGCATTTACATTCCAGAAGGGCGTGTAGTGTGATGAAGAATCTTTAAAATTTCATGATCCTTCCTTCTCTACTTTATCCTGACAAAGCAAGCTTGAGGGTTTCAATCTCTTTCTTGATTTTCATAGAAATAGTATCATCTAGAACATGCTGAGTGTCTTCTATTCATCATTATGTCTGGGAGAGTCACCCAGCTGGATGTTATAATACCTTGTTCTTTTTTATTGCTGTGTGGTTTCCTCATGTGTGAATATACCACAATTTATTTATCGCTTGTACTATCTTGGACATTTGGACTGCTTCCAGTTTTTGCTTTCACAAATACGACTCTCACAGCATCCTTTCACTTCTTGCTAGCATTTAATAATAATGTTTTGGTTTCATTGTATTCTCTATAACTTTTTATTTAGGGCGAGTAATCCTTGGTTTTCAATTCATGAAATAGTGATGTTTCCTTTTAAATTTATTAATTTTAAAAAGACTAAATCTATAGACAAATATGAAGTAAATATTTATTTTTTTAAGACTTTTTTTTTTATTTAGTTAGTTGAGAGAGAGAATGAGAGAGAGAGCACAGCAAGGGGAGAAGGTCAGAGGGAGAAGCCTGCTCCCGGCTGAGCGGGGAGACTGACACAGGACTGGATCCTGAGACTCCAGGATCATGACCTGAGCGGAAGGCAGTCGCTTAACCAACTGAGCTACCCAGGCACCCTGAAGTAAATATTTAAATAAATACTTGTACTTCAAGGACTATATTTGTTCACCTTCATGAAGAAGTAGCCCAACACTAAAGTTTGGGAAACTGTTCCAAAGACAATACCAATAGAGGGCTGGAAACAGGTTTAGAGAGTAAGCACTATGTTAAATCTGCCAACAAAAGAATTACAAGGGGTGGGAGTGAGGAAGAGGGCTTTGGATTTCACTGGAGTGGGAATGCCTTGCAGGGAAGAGGGTTGTCTTATTTTATTTACACTGATGTGCCCTGGAGAAGTGCCTGGTCCCCAAACTCGTTCCATAAGCACTAGCTCTATCTGTACCTGAGAAACAGATTTCTCTCCAGAGAAACCATGGAGCACCTCCTCGGCATGAGGAACATTTTGAAAAAAGGCAGGAAAGATCAAGGAATGTTCGCAGAACACTAAAGAGACCAAACGGACTCAAGCAGATCCTTATAGGGTAGCAGCAAGGGATCAGAGTCGAGGGGAGGGGTGGACCCAGACGTGAGTCTGGGGAGGCGGGAAGTTGAATTGCAGAGCCCACCTCTGCAGGCTTTAGTCAGACAGTTAATTTTGTAGACTACACAGTTGAAATGTTTTCCTCACTATGGGAACCTGAAAAACATGAAATAGCTTATCAGCCGAAAGCAACTCAAAGGAAGCGTTTGAAATTTCCATAGCGAATAGGGGCTGGTGGACTTTATCACCTTCGCTTTATCGGAAGAGTTTTCTGCGAAGTCCCTGATGCGGCTCACAGTTTGCACGCTGTTCTCCATCACCGGGAATGTTTTCAAAATAAAGTACAAACTTCCACCGCCTGACTCACGGGTTCCAGGAACTGTGCTTCCAGACATGGAATCTGGTCTTTGCTTTCTCTTTTTACAGCCCATGCACATCTCCTGTTTTATCTGAAATGGCAGAGTTCTCCAAGAAGAGTCCCCTCCCGTAAGGTCATTGACATGGGTTTAGAAGGAACAAATTAAGTTTAAGAAGTCAGAAGTATATAAGGCTTTGGACTGTGAAATATCTTTTCACCAGGCATGTATTTTGCAAAAACAGAGAAGCTGCAAAATTCCACATCTCTCATTAGAAGTGTGCTTCATGGTGTAAACAGAAATCTCATTTCCCAGCAAGTTACTCTTATGGGCCCTACATAAGAGTCACAGTCAGCTTTGTCATCTCTGTAAGTGTAAACTAGAAAATGTAATAACTATCGTAATAAACTCTGTAATCTGATGAGAACACATCTTGTAAATGCATCAGGGCTCAGGAGCGGCACAGCCTAACCCTGGTTCAGGGTAAACTCAGAACAGGGCGGTGTCCCACACACCGGCTGGGTATTAGAAGCCAGGCCCAAAGCAGCCACAGATAACGGCTATAAGGCAGAGCCAGCGGGGTTTAGACTTAGGAAGCTAGATGTTTTCCACTCTGAGTATGTGTTTCCCGGGCGAGACATTTCACTCACCCACATGTTCCACTGAACAGATAAGGAAACTGAGGCACAGGAGATACTCCAAAAAGCCTCACAGCTTTAGTATTCAGCTTTTAGAGCTCTTTGGGTAGTGAGGAAGTGGACACCTCCTTTTACTCAAGCAAACATAGATCCTATAGAGGTATGTTTTTGAGTAATAATAATTATCATCACCAGGGGTACCTAGATGGCTCAGTGGTTAAGCATCAAAATTGTGGCTTAAGTCATGATCTCAGGGTCCTGGGATGGAGCCCCATGTCAGGCTCGCCCCTCAGCACAGAGTCTGCTTGTCCCTCTCCCTCTGCTCCTCCCCCTGCTCTAACACACACACACACACACACACACACACACCACATACACTCATGCTCTCTAAAATAAATATATTTTTAAAAATCTTCAAAAAAATAACAATTATCATCACCATTTCATATTTGACACAGACTGATGATGTTCCTGACACACTGTGAGTGAGACATGCATTTGGAGCTGACTTTTCAAACAGTGTGTGAAAGGTCTACACCGGTCCAGCATTGCTCTTTACCACCATTTTCTTGTATGTATCACAAATGCAAAGAAGTGAAAAAATGACCCTGTGACAAAAACACATTTGGGAAAACCTCCGTATTATTTTCTGCTTCCTGGAGACTTTCTCTGGACATTCATAGAGTAAAAGCCTGAAAATCACTGAAGCAAAGAACCCCTTTAATCCCATTACCTCTCAATCTCTTTAGCCAGAAGAGTTCCATCTTTTTTGCCCCTTTCTATGCCCCACCTCAACCTGACAATATCATTACTGTCCTGTCACATTTTGAAAGATGTGGCTGCATTATATTTTATTGAAAGATTGAAACAAAAGACTTTCAAATGGGTTAGAAAAATGTCAGCATAATATGAAAGAATTTGGGTGAGTATTAGGCTCCTAATTTTTCTAAGTATTGGACAAAACCAGACTTAAATAAGGTGAAAAGATGAAATATTAGGGACAATTCCACACTGACTCACACAGCCAAAAATTAGTCCAGATTCTCCCCTGGAATTGCAAGATAGCCAAATGGGGAAATTCCAAGGGGAAAAATGCAAACAACTGATAAATATATGAAAATATCTTCTACCTCACTGGCTTTCTGTGTAGCACATTAAAACAATACTGAGAAGTCATTCTTTCTTCTATCAGTAAACGGTTCCAAAAACACTGATTCACTTACCTTGGAAATTCCACTTTTTGAATATGTCCCAAAGGAAGCAATAAGACAAATGCTCAAAGATGTATCTACAAGTTGTTTATTGTAATTTATAATAGTGAAATACAGATATAGGGAAAAATGGAAAGCCATTTAAATGTTTATTTAAAGGCAACTAATGACATGGACCATCTGGCTCCATTAAAATTACTATAGAGGGCGCCTGGGTGGCTCAGTTGGTTGGGCGACTGCCTTCAGCTCAGGTCATGATCCCGGAGTCCTGGGATCGAGTACCGCATTGGGCAGCCCCCGCATGGGGGAGTCTGCTTCTCTCTCTGACCTTTTCCCTTCTCATGCTCTCTCACTCTCTCTCTCAAATAAATAAATAAAAATCTTAAAAAAAAATTACTATAGAGATACATACTTCCTGTGGAAAGTGTTTAGGACGTATTATTTGATAACAGAAAGCAGATTCAAGACATCGAGAATGGGAGCACTTGGGTGGTTCACTCGGTTAAGCTTCTGACAAGCTCAGGTCATGATCTTGGGGTCCTGGGATCAAGACCTGGGTTGGGCTCCCCACTCAGCTGGAAGTCTGCTTGTCCCTCTACCCTTCCCCCTCCTTGTTCTCTCTCTCTCTCAAACAAATAAATAAAATCTTTAAAAAACTGTGAATTCTTTGATTAAGATTTCTGTAAATGTATGTGTTGATATACACTCTGCTATTAACAGTGGTTGTTTCTGGGTGCTAGAATTATAGCTGACTTTTTTTTTCCAATTATCTAACTCTTCCAATTTTTCTAAAGTAAAACATATTACTTATATAGTAAAAGAAAGGCAGATTTTAAAAAAGAGATCAAAATCCTGTTTGGAAGTAGGAGCAGCACTGAGAAATTCTTTAAGAGTTTCTTAAGCCTAGAATGTTGTAAATTTTCTATGGCCTCCTCAATTGTATCACATAGAATATAAGCAGAAAAAAAATCTTCACTCTTTTTATTACAAGTGTCTTGAAATTTCCTTTGAAAATTAATCTCATTACAAAATAAAGTTAAGAAGCTTTTTAGTAAACCAACTAGAGCTTGAAAAATCCTTGGCCAACTCTCTCAGTTTACAGATTAGAGAAAGGCTCTAAAGTTAGATAATGGCAGAACTGTAGTCAAAATTGTTCAGGCTTCCTCAACCATGTCCCTACAGACCAAAGTCGCTCATATATATAACAAAACATACCCAACGTTTAAGAAAATATTCCCATGAGAACTGTTCAGAACAACAGGTGAATAGGCATGTAATAGAAAAGTCGTAAGGTGTCAATAACAACACCAGGTTTTGTTCACATCTGTGTCATGTTAGTGGTTGTTTTTTTTCATTGCTTTTAAAAATAACTTTTTTTGGTGAATAAAATTTAAGTCATAAAAGCAATATATGCTCATTGCATAGAATTTAGGAAATACAGTAAAACATCAAAAAGAGCATCAGAATCACCGAAAACCCCATTTGAGCTTTTTTTTGTTTTAAGATTTATTTAATTATTTTAGAGGAAAAAAGAGAGTGTGTGCACAAGTGGGGCAGAGGGGAAGGGATAAAGGGAAAGAATCCTCAGCAGACTCCCGGCTGAGTGTGGAGCCCAACCCGGGGCTCAATCCCAGGACCCTGAGATCATGACCTGAGCCAAAACCAAGAGTCAGATACTCAACCAATTAAGCCACCTAGGTGCCTCTGAGGTTTTTTTGTTTTGGGGTGGTTTTCCTATATGTATTATAGTATACATATTTATTTTAGAAAAATAGGATTACATTTCACCTTTTTTTGGTAACTTGACTATTTTACTATCGGGAAGTTCACCTTTTTGGTTTTGATTTATAAGACTCTATAGGTCTAACGAGAAGGATTTGATCATGTTGCAAGTGTTTCCCCAGTTTGTTCAGCTTTTTTGCTTAGAAGTTTTGTTTTACTTTCTTATTATGTAGTAAATATCCCGTTATTTCATATAAAGTTTCTGCCCATTTTCTCATGGCTATTTACTTTCAGATAAAACATGAAAATTTTTAAAATTTCTGATATTATCACTAACATCAATCAGAATCACTCAAACCAATTGAAGGCCAAATGTAGTAATGGCCCTGATCTTAACATGGGAATGAGCCATAGTTTTGCAACTATAAACTGAAAACTTGCTAGTCTAGTGATCATGGTGGGAGATTGGGGACTGAAGAATGAAGCAAGCAGGAGTTAAGAAATATAGTCAAGGGGTTAAGAAATGGGAGAAACATAACTAATGTACAAATGCATGCTGTATTATGTGTGATACCAAGCATCAATAGTAATTCTAAAACATCTAGTTAAAAACCTTAATATTTTCAAGCAATCAAATGTTTTTCAATGTAAAAAAACTATTTAAATGTGCAATGTTTTTCAATTTTATTTTACCTGTTAGAAATTTTTAAATAGTGAAGGTTATGTCCACTAATTTAGGAATATTTGTCAGCAATCAATATGTAAACTGAATGTGAATCTTCAACTCATAGCTGGACTGAGCCATATATGTGTCCCCAGAAAGTTTAATTGAAACATTTAAAATATATGTTCAGCGTTTAGGGAAGGAAGTAGGGTGATGTGTCCAATTAGGACAGACAAGGAGAACTACAGGAGGCAGCCCTGATTTTTCCACCCCCTCTAATGTTCAAACAATTCCGATCTGTCCCCACACTTGCATTAACCACTGCAGTTAACTATACACAACCTTCTGGGATGATAATTCTTCCCATTTGTCCTTTGGAGAGTCTCACTGCCCATACCAAGTATTTAAACTTTCTGAGAACAGTTTGGCTAACTACCATTTTCCCCAGGGGTTTTTGGACTCCTTATCAATCAAGGCTGTTTGACCCATCATGCAACTTCATTCTATTTCAAGCTAAAACCATTTTTTCAATTTGTTAGTTTTATAGAAGTTGATACATTCATTAGGAACGGTTAGCACTGCATGGCCTCTTCTCTGATGGGGGGATAACATGCTTTAAAGAGCCTTTCATTCCTAGCTTTTTAAAACATCTTTTGAGATGTATCAGATCCCTAAAAATTCACTTAGCTAGATACATTTAAAAAGAGGAAGGAAAAAACTTTTTCACGGACCCAATTTGGGGTAGGTTAGTGGGTACTCTCCTTCCCAAGCCTGGTTGCTCCTACACCCTCCCCTCTGGATATCGGTTCCTCTGGAGGAGAAGAGCAGAGATGGTATGCAGGGCTCTTTTCTTCCTTTGGCTCTTGTTGCTCTCCAGAACTACTTTCTGACCCAGCTTTCTCTGAAAACAGAAATTAATTCTTCTTGATGGAAGTTATGCAACTCTTCCTTAAACTCACTTTCTCTCTCAGCAATATTCAGACAATGTTATTTTAGCTGTGTCTTATGTGGTTACACAAAAATGCCCTCCCAATGTGTTTGTAGAAAAAAAAAAAACTTCAATAACAAAAGAAGTTTTTTTTGTTTTTTGTTTTTGTTTTTTTTTTTAACTCTGCATATGATTTTGATTCTCTCAAAGTGGGGCCCTTAAAAGGAAAATGAGTTTGGTGAATCAGAATCAGTAAATGTGCCATCTTGAGTCAGCCAAGTTTAACTCATAATGGCCCTGTCCCCAGATTATCTTCATCCTTATTCATACCTTCCACATTATTCAGAGTCTCCAAAATAGTGTTTGCATTGCTATAACAGCTATATCATTGGAAAGCAAAAAATATTTTATACATAGTGGCATTCATATTTCTGTCATTAAATGATGCCTACTCCTGTGACCTATGTCTATAACATATAAACTCCAGAAACTCAAAAAGAGGTAAGACACAAGCATTCCATTAAAACCAAAACACCAAAGAAAAATAAGGCCAAAATATTTCAGGCCAGGATATCTTGGTTACTGGAACTTTCTTGATTTTTTTTGTTTTGTTGTGTTTTTTGTTTTTATGTAGGCTCCTCACCCAGCATGGAGACCAACATGGGGCTTGACCTCAAGACCCTGAGATCAAGAACTGAACAGAGATCAAGAGTCAGATGCTTAACAGACAGAGCCACCCAGGTGCCCCTCTTGCTGTTTTTTTCAAAGAATGACTTTCAAAACATTTCTACTGGTAAGATCAACTTAATCATATCATTCTGACTGACCCTTTATTTTTCAGGGCTAAATCCAAACTTGCCCTTTCATTTCTGAAGCCTGTGGGATATTCTAGAAATTTGGCCCCAAAAAATCAGTCCAGGAAAGAGAAAACATTCAGCCAAAGGATATAATGACAAGGATCAGCTTTTAGGCTAGTTTTGCCCAAAAGGAAAGTAAGTAAAACTTGGATTCAAATAATCTTTACTCAGAAAGAAAAAACTGAATTTTTAATCTTCCAAAATTAGCTTTAATATGTAACAGAAAGATCTTATTTTACAAGTTAGCAGACCTGTGCCATTGCTCTTGTTTAGCTGACTGACCTTCAAGAAACTCTGTCTTTCTGGGTCTCAGTTTCCTTCTTTGTAAAAGAAAATGAATACTCCACAGTATGAGAAGTAAGTAAGACTTAATATCAACTCCCTGTATCAGTTATCTATCCCTCTAACAAATCATTTCTTATAGATCTTGGGAATGGTTGGGTAGCCTCACATAGACATGCCCCCGTGGCTGAGTTCATCTGGTGGATCAGTGGAAGCCTGGAGGGTCTGTGAAGCCTCATCCACATGATTGAGGCTTTGGTGTGATGACTGGAAGACTAGGACCTCCCTCTTCTCGTGGCCCCTTATCGTTCAGTAGATTAGCCCACCTTTCTTTACATGGCATGTAAGTCCCATGAACGTGAAGGCAGAAGCTTCAAGGCATCTTGAGGCTTAGAATCCAGAGCTCCTACCACATTATATCAATCACATGATACTGGTCACAGCAAATTGCAAGGCCAGCAAGATTCAAGGGAGAGAAATATTATCTACCTTTTCACGGGACACATGAGCACCATCCCAAAAAGAGTGTGAACACAGGGAAGTGTTATTCATTGGAACCATTATTATAACAGCCATCCTCCTGCCTCATAGTCTAGAAGTCTTATTTTGAGGTTGTGTACAGTTTAGCAGACTCTTTTACAATTCTGTCAATTGAAAACTGTGGTAAATTTTTACACTAATAGTGCCCAAAGGATTATCCCTCCCTGTATCCATGTCTTCATGTTCTCCCCGACCACACTGATTCTAGGCTTGGCCACAGGACTTGCTTTGGCCCATGAAACTTCAGCAAATAGAATGTGAGGAGAAGCTTGATAAAACTTGTGCATCAAGGCTTGTTTTCTTGGAATACCCCCTTGAGGCTGCCGTGCCATAAAGACAGCTGGGATGTAACACCGCAAGCAAGAGGAATTCAGGGGGGCCCACATCACAGAAGTTCCACCAGCTAAAAGCAGCTGCATGTGTGAGCCTCAGTGAGACCACCTGGTCAATCCGCAGAATCATAAAAATAATAAAATTCACTTGTTTTAAACCACTGAGTTTGGGGATGTCTTGCAACATAACCACAGACCACTGAAACACAAACCAAAAATATTCTAACGAAAGGGTACACTATAATCACTGGTAAAGAATAACCTCACTAGAAAATCACTAACTCGTTTCATGGTTTTAGACTTACCATAGAATCCTGTAATTTCAGAACTTGACAAGTTTAGGAATAATATAATCTAGTGTTCTAAAAAACATCTTTCAGCTACAAAGCTCTAAAAATGTCTTAGATATTTATAATAAAAACGTATCTTATTAGGATAAATTTGTTTTACTGGTTCGGGTTTATAGCATTTGCTTATAAAGCCACTTAATGAAAAAACATTTTCCTTTTCTTTAACACAAACATATAAGCCCAGGCTCATAGATGGCAATAAAAGAATTCTCACAGTTTAAGCTTACAATTAATTGACATAGATATATTTATTTAATATTTTTAATATATATATTAATATACTTAACATATATGTTTAATATTTATAACTCCTTGTCTGTCTTAAATATTATCAGCAATATGATATAAAGGAAATCCTTACTCAAGACAGACAAGGAGTTGTAAATAATAAAGGTCATTTCACTATTTGCCTTGCAAACTCAGGATAATAAGTGTTCAGGAGAAGCATCATAACTTATTCCTAGCAAAAAACACAAACCTGTCAGTACAAATGAATACTTGACCAATGGCCTCCATACGTTTATATTTAAAATACATTACCTTTGGCTATGTAAATTTTGCAATTTTGGAAGAATTTAAATCCTTAAGAATTCAAATCAGGGGCACCTGGGTGGCTCAGTCCGTTAAGCCTCTGCCTTTGGCTCAGGTCATGATATCAGGGTCCTGGGATCCAGGCCCTGCATCAGGCTCTCTGCTCACCAGGGAGCCGACTTCCACCCACGTCCCTCCCCCCGCCCTGCCTGTCTCTCTGCCTACTTGTGATCTTTCTCTCTGTCAAATAAATAAATAAAATCTTAAAAAAAAAAAAAAAGAATTCAAATCAAACACTTGTGGAGTCCTTGAAGAACCTCCCGTTTCCTCTGCTGTTTTTTGGAATTCATTTTAGAAACTAACACTCAGAAACTGGTTTTGCTCTGTTGTTGCTATAGTTCAAAGCTGACTGGATATCCTAAAAGAATGATTTCTTCCATGATTCAAGTGTCGGTGCATCCTCAGAATCATTGGTTGGGCTTTTTAAGAATGTTTCTGCTATTTTTCCTTTTTTTTTTTCCCTCAAGAATAAACAGCAACAACATACTGAGGGAGGGAACTGCCTAGCAAAAGAAATGTCAGTGTGAAAATTGAGTGGTATTTTTCAACTTAATTGTGTGAACTGGCTAGATCCCTCAGCAGGGTGTCTGGAATTCTCCCGTTCAGCTAGTGAGAGCATGCTGTCTTGAAAGCTTTACCTTCACCACGGTTTTTGCCAGGGCTGACCTTGTAGCAGCAGGAAGCTGTGTGCTCTTTGTCCAATTTTAACAAACCCTTTGCTTCCCAAAGGTACAGAGAAGTCTTCGGCCATTGGACTAGCTGCTGGAAGGCATAAAATAGTTTTGCTGAGGGCATGCAAAAATCAATGTGGTCATTGGTGTGCTGTGACAAAGTCCAGCAGCACAATGGGAAGACCTGGATTGATTTGCATTCTAAGACATCACTAATAGAAAGACACATTACAAAAAATGTGGACAAAATGTGCATCCAGAATCTAGGAGTCCTGGAATTTTTTAAACTACTACTGCCTCAGCAGAAAGGGGGGTAGAAGGAAAGGCAGAATGGAAGATGTCAGGCATCATTTACCTCTGGACTCAGCACTGGGGATATGGTTGTACAACACAGACAAGATTCCCACCCTCCTGGGGAGTTATATACACCAAAAGACAAAGTAAAAGAGCAAACACACCTAGAAGATTTTCAAAACTCTGAGATCAGCACTGGATCACATCTGGACCTGACTGCTGGGGACACATTCCTAATCCTGTTTAATTCCCTGCTCATATTTACATTGTATGGAAAGTTGAACATAAGTAGTGAGATGCAGTCATGATGTCCTTGAGCTACAGCTCTCTGACCATCCACATGGGGACTCCCTCCTACCAAAGAAATTGGGTAGCATCACCTTGGTGAATTCATGAGTGGGCTTGGGCTTATAGGCTAATCACCCTGAACTGTTAGCACACTGAAAAGGAAATCTGTCCCTAAGGACATTGCACAGGGCTGGTGTACAAACTAGGATGTCAACTGATAGATATACACTAAGAAATATAACTACTGGATAAACCAGCATAAATAATTATCTTGCAGCAGGCAGAGATACTAGAGAGAACAAATTATGAACAAAAAGGTGATTTTAGGCAGCATTCTTCACTAAGGTAATATGTGCCCAACATCTTTACCAAGCCAGTCTTGCTTACAAGACTATGCAGAAGCTCTTGGTTTGGGTTGTCTATGATGCTTCTAAACCAGCCCATCTTCAAGCTGGTGACAGAAAACACCTCCCTTGCCATAAGGGTGAGCACAACCAGGCTTAGTTCATCATAGAACTCCTATCTTTAGGTCAAAGTGACTCATTTAGCGTGGGCACATGACCCAAACCTAGCCAATCAGGATTCACTTTCAGGGTCTTTTCCACTAAGGCTAGGAGCAAAGACCTCTGACTTAGGAATAACTCATCACTCCCCTCTATATTTGCCCCTCATCTAACTCTTAAAATCTTGTAATATAATAATATTAAGGAAAATGGCTCTTCAGGGACACTTTACAATATTCTATATATCTCTGTACTATTTTTTTTTTTTTTTTAGAAACAACAGGAATCTTGTTCCTGTTGAACGATATTTTGCACAATGATTTGAGTAAAAAAAAATTCCAATAGCAGTCTATTATTGACTACCTGCCATACTCCAGGCCTGGTGCTAGATCCCAGAGGTACGTAAACACAAGTGCCAAAAAGTCTTTGCCATCTGAGACCAGAAGGTCCAGTGAAAAGATGAACATCAATTTTATGAAGTTTAAAAAATAATTTTTGTTGTTTATAAAAATTTTATAAAGTTTTAAAAATAAATATGTAGTTATAAATCCTAACAAGTACTATTTTTAAAAAGCTTCAAGGTGCAATAAAGGTGTGTAAGTAAATTGCTATGGTTTTGTAGTCATGTGACTAAATCCCCTTTGCTTTGATTTGCTTATTTGTAAAATGAGAACACTAGACTATACCTTAAAGTGTCATTGTAAAGATTAAATACAAGATGCTTCCATGGAAGCCCTGGATAGGGGTCAATCAATTTTAGTCATTTCTAATGCAATCATCATCAACCACAACTTTATTATTATTAGAGAGGGACTAAGCCTGATCTGGGGGAGGGGAAGCCTTCCTTGAGGAAAAAACTCTTGAGCTCCAAAGGGTGGATAAGAATTTACTCAGCGAAGGGGTGAAGAACAGGAGTGTAGGCACAGGGAAAGCCTAGTGGTAACAAGGCATATGGACTTCAGAGAAATGGGAGAGGAACAGTGATGTTAGGGCGTACTATGTGATGGGGAAAGGCCTGGCTCTGGGTCATGCAGGATAGTGAGGTGATATAATCAAATTTGCATTTTTTAAGACCACTTTTATGGACTAAATGTTTACATCTTCCAAAATTTATATGATGACCCCCAATGTAATTGTAACCCCCCATGTAATGGTATTAAGAGGTGATGCCTTTGGGTGGTAATTAGGCTGAGATGATGCTGTGAGGTTGGAGCTCTCTGATGGAATTAGTGGCCTTATAAGAAAGGGAAGAGACACCAGACCACATGTGCATTCTCTCTCTCCCTATCTCTGCCATGTTGAAGATACAGGGAGAAGGCAGCTTGGTCCTTGACTTCCCAACCTCCAGCACTGGGAGGAATAAATGTCTGTTGTTTAAGGCATCCAGCCCATGGTATTTTGTTATAGCAGCCTGAACTGGACCAGCGCAGGTATGGAAACTTATGACAAGATATAATGGTCACCAGCAAAGGCCAGTGGCAGTGAGTATGAGAGAGGGATTCAAGAGCTGGGTGGAATCAAATCCCTAGGACTTGAGGAGTGTTACCTATAGGAGCTAAGGGCAAGGGAGGTCAGGACTAGCTGCTATGTTTCAGGCTTATTGGTAGAACTGAGTAGAGAGCAAAGTAATTGACTGAGAGAAAACTGGAAGAGAATTGTGTGGGGGAAGACCAGAGAAGTGTCTGATAGAAGGACAACAGATGCAAGGTAGTTGAGAATTGAAGGTCAAGAACACAGAGATAATGAACTCTCTTAAGATCCCCAAGATCCTGGGCCTGAAGAGCACTACAGATGAACTCAAGTCTAGTTGAGACTCTTCCTAGACACCAGCATTGGGTCCTCAAAGTAACCTCCCATGAAGAATGCTTCCTGTCTCTGCCTCCCTGTGGTTCACTTACATAACAAGGCATTCCTTCAAGACAACTGGTGTCCCAGATTCCATGGAGCAGCAGGAGACTGTGTGAAATATTCTGCTCTAGGACAATGCTATCAGAACAAGATGCTATTGACCCAAAGGGATCTTTCATTGGTCAAACCCACGGCTGACCCATCCATGTTCTGGCAGCAGTCTTCATGTACCCAGTGCATCTGAAAGTAGAGTCAGACCTCCAATTCTCCCTCAGGGGGACAAACTGAGGCCAAACCAGATTACTGGATTACTGGATTACTGGATTACTGCAAGATGACTGACTATAAAACCTTACGTGAAGAAATGTAATGTTATTATGTTCCGGTATAAATCATTTATTTATTCTTCTACAAGAATAAGTTAAAGTATTTCAATATCCCAGAAAGAAGGCTGATACTGAGACCAATTCACTCTGCTGCCTTTTATCATTACACTGTTGTTTTTCTTTAATTTAAATTAAAATGAACATTTCTTCTACCTACATCTCTATCAAAAGAGGGAAAAGCAAAACTAGATCAAAATGGCCATAAAATTTTAGGAAAATTGAATGATCACATGTTCCTTTATAAAAGCTGAAATTATTTCATTGTGTAAGTGTGTCTATCTAGAAATTTAACTGGTTCTCTTCAAGCATTTTCATTACCTACCTGATCCCTATTGCTATTTGAGTCTGCACCTCAGTTGGGCTCCCCAGAAGTAGAGTCTGAGAGCAGCACTCAAGGACGGGCAGTTAATCTGAGAGGTGGGTCCCAGAAGCCAGAGTAAAGGCATAGGGGAGAATGAGAGACAAGAAAGGAGGAAAGGCCACTGGTATGGTGTATTAGGGACATCACTGCTATAGGTTAATGGGTCTTTGAGATGCAAACAGAATGCCTCCTAGAACTGGAAGGCTGAGAACTTGGGGGATAAGAGGATGGTTCCTGGACCCCAGTGACTGAAAGTTGCCCAAGGGTCATCAAACCTCCCACACTTATAGGCTGTCCTTGCTCCCAGGCCTGACAGTCATCAGCCCTGGAGTGCAAAGTAGAGAGACATTCAGTGGTCACCTGAGCTGGGACATAGCAGCACAGGTGCATCTGAGCTGGAATGGAACCATCCTATGGCTAAAGCCAGGGATCTACCTAGGGAAATGACACAATGTGTCTAAGGCATTCACAGCAGTTGAAAGCCCTAATATTGGTATGGCCATGACTCTTGGGACTCCTTTGATAGGAATTTCAGAAGTTTAAACTCCCAAAGCTGAAAGACAACATTATACAGTGGTTCTAAAAGGAGGGATACCAGGCCCAGCTTTTCTGGGTTTTAATCCTGGCACTAACACTTCCTGGCTGGGTTACTTTGGATCTATTACTTAACCACTGTGATCCTCGGTCTCCTCACCTGTAAATCAGTGATAATTATAGTACTTAACTCATAGGGTAGACACTGTGTACCTGGAATATAACATTACCATCAATAATTTTAAGAATAATAATGAATATTGTGTGTTAATATTACTGTGTCTATTTTCTCTTGCAAACTTTTTCTTTACCAGCGCTGTGAAGCTAATATTATCCTCCAGTTAACTTACAAACAACTCTTCATAGTATAGCTTGAACTTTTTTTCTATACTTATAAGTACTTGATAATCTCTTCCTCAAATTCCAGAAAATAAAACTAAGTGCAATATATATATAGATAGATAGATATCAGAGTTCTTTGCATAATTTCTCAAATAATGCTCTAAGTTCCAATTATTAAAATAGGAGTTAAAATAATGTTTTGATTTAATACCACTGTGGAAAACAGTATAGAGGTTCCTTAAAAAATTAAAAATGGGGGGGGGAGTCAAGATGGCAGAGAAGTAGCAGGCTGAGACTGCTTCAGATAGCAGGAGATCAGCTAGATAGCCTATCTAAAGATTGCAAACACCTACAAATCCAACGGGAGATCGAAGAGAAGAAGAACAGCAATTCTAGAAACAGAAAATCAACCACTTTCTGAAAGGTAGGACTGGCAGAGAAGTGAATCCAAAGTGACAGGAAGATAGACTGTGGGGGGAGGGGCCGGCTCCCAGCAAGCGGCGGAGCAATGGAGCACAAAATCAGGACTTTTAGAAGTCTGTTCCGCTGAGGGACATCGCTCCTGAGGCTTAACCGGGGTGAAGCCCATGCGGGGTCAGCATGGCCTCAGGTCCTGCAGGGTCACAGAAGGATCGGGGGTGTCTGAGTGTCGCAGAGCTTACAGGTATTAGAACGGGGAAGCTGGCTACAGAGAGAGAGCTGAGGAGTGAGCTCTCAGCTTGGCATTACCTTGAACTGGTCGCAGGCTCAGTCAGCTCGGAGCGCGGCCGGAGGCCAGGGTGACGGGAGTAATTGGGCGCTGTTCTCTG
>NW_019154085.1:32863652-32864579 GCF_002288905.1 Enhydra lutris kenyoni | reverse complement strand
AGAAGTGAATCCAAAGTGACAGGAAGATAGACTGTGGGGGGAGGGGCCGGCTCCCAGCAAGCGGCGGAGCAATGGAGCACAAAATCAGGACTTTTAGAAGTCTGTTCCGCTGAGGGACATCGCTCCTGAGGCTTAACCGGGGTGAAGCCCATGCGGGGTCAGCATGGCCTCAGGTCCTGCAGGGTCACAGAAGGATCGGGGGTGTCTGAGTGTCGCAGAGCTTACAGGTATTAGAACGGGGAAGCTGGCTACAGAGAGAGAGCTGAGGAGTGAGCTCTCAGCTTGGCATTACCTTGAACTGGTCGCAGGCTCAGTCAGCTCGGAGCGCGGCCGGAGGCCAGGGTGACGGGAGTAATTGGGCGCTGTTCTCTGAGGGTGCACTGAGGAGTGGGGCCCCGGGCTCTTGGCTCCTCTGGGCCGGAGACTGGGAGGCCGCCATTTTCATTCCCATCCTCTGGAAATCTACAGAAAGCGCTCAGGGAACAAAAGCTCCCAAAAGCAAACTTGAGAGGATTACTCAGCCCGGCCCCTGGTAAGGGCGGTGCAACTCGGCCTGGGGCAAAGACACTTGAGAATCACTACAACAGGCCCCTCCCCCAGAAGATCAACAAGAAATCCAGCCAGGACCAAGTTCACCTACCAAGGAGTGCAGTTCCAATACCAAGGAGAGCAGCGGAATTCCAGAGGAGGAGAAAGGAAAGCACGGAACTCATGGCTTTCTCCCCATGATTCTTTAGCCTTGCAGTTAATTTAATTTTTTTTTCTTTTTCAATTTTTTTCTCTTCTTCTGCCAAATTTTTTTTAACTTTTACCCTTTTCTTTTTTAACGTTTTTTAACTAGTTTATCTAATATATACATATTTTTTTCTTTTTTATATTTTTTCTTTATTCGTTTTCTTTTTTTAATTGTTTTTTTTTTTTTTTTTT